>NC_089820.1:46814487-46919487 GCF_029633855.1 Hoplias malabaricus
TTCAAAACAGTTCTCTTGAAGCAAACATGATTTTCATGTACACACATTGATTACTGTGATAATTTACATCCTATGGCAGTTTTTAAACAAGAACAGCTTATTAACTCATTTTAATGAGGGTCTCTGCCTGTCTGTATACAAACATTTGGCCCAATATTAAAAAAAAAATCTGTGCTAATCTCAGTTTTTTTCAATGGGTTTTGGCGCATGGAAAAACATATGCCCTGAGTCTGTCAGCACTGTCCCATTATTGAACAATAAATGAACAAACGACAGACGAAAATAAAGGTAGATAAACCAATTTACAAATTGGCGTTGACAGATTGACAAGAACATAATCATCATCACAAAGACAGTCTAGTAGATAAGCAGGCAGGTAGACATATATATATACCACCATATATATGTTTCAACATGTCCACTGCCAAAGTACATACAGGGGTTAAAAACAGTGATGGAGCAGGGAAAACACTCTGATGTGCAGGAAAGTTCAGGGCTTTGCTTATAGTACCATTACGCATTATGCCTTCAAAAGCACTAAATGCTGTTTTTTTATTATCACCACTTACACACACTCATACAGATGGACAAAAGGTGGCTTTAAAAAGCCATTTCTGTGTTGCACAAGCTCTTCACCATTTCACGCTGTTGCTGAATCTGTCCAACATGAAGCTTATAAATTATTGGTTTCACCCTTTTTTGTTCTCTCTTGTTTGTTCTTACAACAAACTTTGGCAGTTATTAATTTCTGGCATTGATTTTCCGATATGCCTATTGCATCCCAAGCCTCAGAAGAAATTTCAAAACTGAAGATGCTGCTTCCAGCTTTGAGCTCCACTTGGAGGTTGATTAGTGTAAATAAAGGCCTGACAGATGGCCTTTCAGAGAGAGTGGTGGGCGTTTTGGGGTTAGGCTGGGATGGATAGGTCAGTTTGGGGGGCTGTAGCATTAGCCACGTTGGTTGAAGTCCAAGCTGTAAGCAGGCCTCATGCTATGGTGACAGATGTGACAAAGAGGGAGAGAGAAATGGAATAGTATTTGCACACTTAGTTTGTCCTGTGAGTTCAGTACTCTTATAGACTAAACTGGATTCATTTTACCTGGAGAAATATAGTTATTTAATCTATTACTTAAACTATTACATGTAATGCATATGAAAACAATCCTAAATGTGGTTTTATTAGTAATGTTTTTGGCATCGTGTGAAATACCATGTTCGTGGATCAAATTGGGTAACTAAGACTAATTATATTCATTCAAAACCCCAAGCTAAACCAAGATCACAAATCTTGGCCAGTGCTAGGGATACCACAGTTATTATACATGCTGACCAAGAGAGCACTATAACATGAGCTTGGTGTTTAAGGGTTATAATTTATAACATCCTACTAAGAGACCTAATTTTTCAAATATAATATGTGTCACTTGTTTTTGGATCCAGGTTTCTACATACTGTTACTATCCAGCAAAAAACACATATCTCCATCTTGTCAATTTTAATTTAATACCCAACTTGCACACAGCAGTTGTCGTTTATGATGAATGGACCAAAATAAATGCTATGGATTTTTTTTTTTTTTGCATTAAATCCCACTGAAGATTAAGAATGCTTCTTCCTTCTCCTGTAAAGTTGCTATTTTAGAGATATAAGGCATTGTAGAGCTGGATCTCACAGTTCTGACAAGAGATGTGCTAATCATTTAGTTTCAACATAGATATTAATATCTTGTGAATCGCAAGGTTATATACCAGCCAAAACAGTAACACTGCTATACTGCTATTTTTCCATGCAAAAATGTCTGTGTGGGTTTCCTATGGGTGCTTCAGTTTGCTCCCACAGTAAAAAAAAAACTAAAAAACCAAAAACAAAGGTCAATAGGTGTAAATGTTTGAGTGGTGCCCTGTGATTGATGTGCGGCCTGTCCAGGGTGTGTTCCTGCCTTGTGTCATGTGATTCTAGGTAAGCGCCTGATTTAGATAAGCGTTTCAAACAAACAATGAGTGAAATAATTATTAAATTTACTTAATGACCTCATAAGTTAAAGGAGTCTTGCCATGACTTAGACATGATATGACGACTCAAATATTTTTGTTCACCAAAAAACGTGATATACCCTTTATTTTCTCATAGATAAAAATGGCTTAGACTTGAAGTTCCTTGTTTGGATTTGCGCCACAACCAAAGAGGTATATTCACATTTCATGAAAAGGGGAGAACTTTGTGGAGGTGGAGATACAAAGACATTTTCCAGCTCACTGCAGAAGAGTCCTGCTTCCAGAATCTTGGCAGAATTGCGTGACTGACCAAAGCTTAACTTAAGTGTGGTAGCCAGCTCTGTGTGATATAATACAGGCTGGGAGCTGACCTCCTACTGAGCATGTGCATAGCGTAGAGTCATGAGGAGTGGAACAGTTGACAGGACATAAAGAGGAGATATGATAGTGGAGATGTGGAGTGTGTGTGTGTGTGAGAGAGAGACAGGGAGAGACAGAGACAGTGAAAGAGGGAAAGAGTTCAAGATAACTGGTGCTATATCTATGTAACCAGTCATGACCACCACACAAGGAGAAAAAGATAGACAAACAGATAACATTGCTATCACTTTCTGTCTTAAACAGACACACAGACTAAACATACGCTCATATATTTACTGTACATTAATTCATTAAAATGCATATATTACTTGGCAAAACTAAATGCCTGATCCTCCCTCAAAATTTAAATTTCTTTGTAAAACATATTTTACCAAACTCAGAAACTTGAATGTAAATGTATAAAAAATGCAGTGAAGCAGAAGGCTTTTTAAAAAACGTCAATCGATACCAAATCCTTGCTAAAAAGTGCTGTACTGAACTTCTGAATCAATATACACTCCGCATCAAAATCTTAAGACCAGTTAAAAAATTGCAAGAATTTGAATTTTGCAATATTGTACCTTAAAAAGTTTCTAAGTAGAACTTAACAATGCTAAATGAAGAAATGGGAGCAAGAGACAAAAGATTTTGAGCAGGCAATTTATCGCAAACAACAATTTAACTGAAATAGGGTGTTCATCAACTGACAAAAAGTTTAAGACCTTTAAAGCCTTTAAAAGCCAAAATCTGTGCAAAAATATGGATTCCATTTCATTTTCTGTCAAGTATTCACACTGTCAAGACCTCCTGATGGTAAAAGCAAAAAAGCTCATTGACTTTGTACGTGGTAAGATTGTTGAGCTGCATAAGCAAGGTCTCTCACAGTGTGCCATCGCTGCCAAGGTTGGACGCAGTTAGACAGTCATTTTGCATTTTCCGAAAGATCCTGAGGGTTATGGAACCAAAAAAGTCAAGTGGTAGATCTAAAAAAATGTCACCAGCGCTGAGCCGCAAGATCCGTTTGGCTGTCCATCAAGACACGGGATGATCCCAGACACAAATTAATCAAAAGGCATGTGCGAGGGAAGGACTTCAGGAACCAAAATATCTTCAAAGGCCATGTCTCCTTCAACGCCACAAAATTGCCCATTTGGAGCAATTAGGAGGGGGTGGGGGGTGTGCTTCAGTTTGTGCAGGGGCATCTTATAGCAGCTGTCTATGTGGAGATATTGCAGTGGACATCACTTATGACTGGTGGCCCTCATCTGTGTGGTAATAACCTGGTTTTTCAAGACAATTTTTTTTTTGCAGACAGTGCTGCAGTTCACAATGCCCGCTCTTCCAGGAGAATAATGTCACTCTTTTGCACCACCCTGTGTGTCCCCTTGATTTAAATCCGATTGAGAACATTTGTGAATAGATGGCAAGGGAAGTTTTCAAAAATGGACATCAGTTACAGACAGTGGATGCCCTTCATGAAGCCATCTTCAACACTTGGAGCAATGTTCCCACTAGCCTCCTGGAAACACTTGCAGCAAGCATGCCTAAACAACAGTTTGAAGTGATCAACAGGAATAGTGGAGCTACTCATTACTGAGTACTTTTTTGACACATTAATTTCTTTTAAGTTAATTAAAAGTTTTTAAGTTTTTTGTTTTTTTTGAGCTATGTTCTTAAACTTTTGATCATCTGATGAACAGGCTATTTCAGTGTTTACAATTTTAACTTATAAATATGCCCTAACTAATTACTCATACTGAAATATTTATCTTTTAAACTTTTAGGATAAAAACATATCTGCATACAAAGCTTGTTGAAATAGTAATATTTAAAAAATTATAAATATTTTTACATTATGTAATTTTCATCAAAATTGTCATCAAGCAGCAATATTATTGCATTGTATGTGATTCTCAAATTTTTATTGAGTTACAATATGTTGCTTCTGCCCTGATTAATTAAAACAGTTGAAATATTAAAACACTATTCAGCAAAAGATAGTATGAATATGGTTGAAAGAAGAGTACACAGATCTATCGCTGGAAGGGATTGCAGATTGGAAGAAGAACAGCTTATGAAATCATACAAATGTGTACCTGATTACATACAGTTTTAGTTATTGCAATCTATTGTTTTTTGTTTAACAGTGTTTGGTTCAGTATTATTCCTAAGCATTATTTAATTAAGATTTTTCATTTGTACATAAACTGAACAGACTGTCACAAATGTTTCTTTTGAAGCCATTCCTTCTATTCTGAGCTGCCTAAATCTAATAGATACAGTATATTATAACTACAAGTCCAAAAACAAGTTTTGTTTATTGTATTCATTCTTGTGAGGGATGTTTCCAGCCACTAATTTAGATTTATGGATTTTCACGCGTTTCGAAAGAAAACAGATTTTGTTCTGGACTGTGTTTAGTGCAGAGTGAAGATCAAGAGCAGGCCTCTTGCTTGCAGATCTCTGTCACATACATTTACTGTGAAATCACTTTAACTAAGACACAAAACATGGTTAGTTCACTTAAATTAGGGCATTGACATTGCCATTATTTCAAGTATAAAATGTTATGCTGTATTTTTATAAATGCATGGACATTTATTTTATATACATTTGTTACTATACAAAAAATGTATTTCCAAATGTACATGAAAATGAGAAAAAATGTCTTTAACTTTAATGCAGCATGATGTCAGAATTTGTTTTAGGTACTTACAGATTTTCTATTGGTCCACAATACAATGACATTGTGAAAAATCTTGCAGGAAAAGTCTCATGATTTTTAGCACTGCTACATTAAAAGTGACGTTCACAATTTTAATCAACAAACACTTTTTTAAAATAAAATTCTGAGTATTTCCTCACAGTTTTCTAGCTCTCAAGTCTGTTTGCATGCCCGAAACCAGTCTACTTTGTTTACAAGGCCCCAGAAATCTGTAAATGTCTAAAAAATAGAGTGTCTCTGTCCAGTATGCTAGGATTTCTCTCTCTCTGCTCATGGCACAGAAAAGCAGTGTTGCCAACTCCTCTGTAAGGAAAGTAGCTATTGGCTGTCATAAAAGTCACTAGAAGTCGCTAAACGAGGTCATTGCTTAATTTGAATAATTGTCCATTTGTAATTGATGCTGCAGAAGAGAGGAATAACATCATGCGAGAGACAAAAAGTGATTAAAACACCCTACATATGTTTAGTCTTAATGACATTATTGCTTTGTCCAGACATAAATCAGTTGTGTTCTCTATTGTTAAATGTTACAATATCAAATTTAATCAGAAACTATCTTTAGTTTTGGTCCAGTCTCAAACCTAATGTACACACATTGTGCTGGCTCAGAGAAAGAGGACGTAATCTGACTGAGACTGTGATTCAAATGCAGTGACACATTTACATTTACATCCTGCTCTGTAAGCTAGGGCAGGATCATTGGCAGCTTTGGGCATGCTTGATTCATCTGTAATTTGGACGCGGAGTGGAGAGGTTGTGGGTCTCCTCTCTGCTCTGAGTGCAGCTACTGGAAGACTGACCGCCAGTGAGTGTTTTGGGACGGAGGGAGTGGCGCATAGCAGCAACAGCTGCTTGTTGAGGACAGTAAATGCAGAACCATATGTGCTGTCACTTCAGAGTCTCCAAAAGTCTAGATTTGTTGCTAGTTGTTTTTTGAAAAAGAGTTGCTAGAAGGGTCTGAATACTCTCTAAATATAGCAACAAAGTCTATAAGCTGGCAACACTGCATAAAAGGCATTTAGGGTTTATTAGACAACGAATAGACCCAATTAATAGACCAAATGTTGAAAAGCATAGGATATTGTTCTATTTCTGCTCCATAGGTGTATAATATTGACTTATTTTGGTTATGTCAGATTACATATGGTGGAAATTATGCCAAATTCAGAATTAAACAGAGTGAAAGTTTTACAAAACTAAACAACTCTAGTTACAAATGTGTTTCTGGGGTAACTCAAACAGTGAATAAAAACTTAGACTACAGCCATGTACAAACACCATTCCACCTTAAAAGATGCAGAGCATCTGAACAAACCAGATAGAACTGCACTTCCCCACAATCTTATATGTTTCCTTCAATCTAAACAAAGCAACAGGTAATAAATACATAAATAAAATAAAATAGTAAACTCAGTGTTTTTATTATATGTTTAATTTTTTTTTCCCAACAATTGTGGAAGGCACTGTATACACATGTATTTGTGTGAGTTTCAGTGGATGTGCTTGCATGCACACACAATAAAGTGTTTGTCCTGAGCTCCCGCTGAGCTCCAGTGGCTCTGTGCTCTGGCAGTAGATAAGGCAGATGCCAAATTGTAAATCCAGCCCATGATCCCCTGCATTATCCCCATCAGCTCTGCACACCCCTCTGCCCTTCCACCATCTATTATGTGACTGACCACTGTGCTCCTGAGGCTGCAAAGAGATTGTAAAAACAACTCTGTCGCAGTAAGTCAAAGTAGGCAAGAGTCATGATTATTCATGATAATTAGAAAAAATAAAGTAAGTAATAAGGTAAGAAAAAATAAAAATTACTCAGTCTAGTCTGTTAGAATGTTGACATATCCGGAAATAATCGGTCAAGATAAGTTTGCTTAGTATTGGAGCTACTTTGACTTGGTTAATGTAACTAAAAAGATATTGAAGCTTTGTATGTGTTTTATAATGAAAAACAGTCCCAAGATTTTACACTTACTTATGTAGTTTCTGATAGTTTTTCTTTGTCATAAATATTGCACAAAATCTAAAGTCCTTTTTAATAAATTCATGTGTTTGAAGAATGAAAACTGAAAGCAATCTGAAATTAACTATAATTAGTTAAGTGGTTGTTAAGAAAAGGAACGCAGTTCACAAAACTACTAGGAACAAACACACACAAAAAAAAAATAATAATAAACTATTGGTTGAAATGGGTGAAAGTGTGAACGTGTGAATAATGCTCTGTGACATTACTGAGTATGAGGAAACAATAAAGAGGTAAAACACTGTGGTAAAATACAGAGGATTCAAGATTACTCACTCAGAGGTGAAGCTTACGGCCTTGAATGCGTGGTTCGTGTTGAAGGGAGTGTGTTCCTCTGACAGCTGGTCACAGATGAATTTCTTTGGTTTGGCTGGCTTTGGCCCAGGAAAGTTTGCTTACTTTTGCTTCTATTAACAGCTCATTTGACTCAAAATCAGAATCTCTGAAACGCTGCATGAATTATGATTTTTATTATCTCTCCAACTCTTTCTCCCAGTAGTCATTTCTGTAATATACTTTAGTAGGCCAATTGAGTAATTACAGTACTCTTGCTTGCTGTCATCAAAAGTAAGCTGAGGAGTCAAAGCTCTACTGGCTCGGGTGACAGTACCAAAACCAAGTAACAGTAATTTGTAAATGAATTAAATTAGTAAATTGCTAATAAAAACAAAATTAGTACAGATATATGTTTAAATGCAGTTTTGCTGACTATGCATTTAGAAAAGTCTACACAGTTTACACAAAAACTCACCTTCTGAGTTTTAAATATTTCCGTAATGGAACATATTAGTGCAACGAGCATCTTTTAGTGCAACAAAGATATGTATTGTTCTGTTTTTGGTGTACAATAAAATGATGTAGTTTGCAAGTGAGAGATCTGAACAGTGCAGAATAAAACAATATATATATATTAAAAAAAAGGAATTAGACACAGTGATGTTCACTTAAGTTAAGTAAACTTTTATTCACAGAACACTTTTTACAACTGATGATGAACACTAACCAAGCACTTAAAGGTGAGGAAGAAACATTAAAAACCCACCTGTTTCCTCTGGTGAACAACTTGTACAACTTTATCCATTGAGAAATATCCCACACTTATAAACTGGGGAAACACATTAAGTTACCTCTAAACTGTGAATCCACATTGGCCTCTCTGGTGACTAAAGTCATATCTAGCCCCTTATTGATAGCAGTGAAACTGATTATAAAGTATACTTTTGTTCAGACAAATATAAGTAGAAATAAAAGTATACTTCTAAAAGCCTGCACTCTTAAAAATGCTCATGTCACAAGCATGCAACTGAGTAATTGCAATATTTACTGAAAGAATACTTCAGTGTTTGGACTCACTCAAGAGCAGTGGTAGAGCTCTCCAACAGCAGCCCTTTGACACTGGCTTCTGGTGCCCACCCAGCAATTAAAACCACATGCTTTTCGTTCTGCACCTTGTTGTAATCTCTACTTGGGAAACCCAAGCCACAGAGTTGTTGCTGGCCCAGTTGGAACCACAACACGGGGCTAGACCCAGAATCCATTCAGAGACACCTCGTATCGCACAAACACATCACATTATGGAACCATCCTGAAGCAGTTAATCCTCTTAAATCATAGTGTTACTGCCATCCCTGGAACACCAAACTGACTGCACACTTCTCATTATTTCTCAACATTTCACCTTAAACTGATTTAGCTCCTTTTAGGCCCTAAATCTCACTCTAAATCATCTGTGAAACCTGGCAGGGACTTGTTTTCATGCAACTGTACATGTAATTTACTGTGCAAGTGGAAAAACTCAATCAAATTCTGATCACCGTGGAGGAGGGATCTCCTAAATGGTGTAAGTTCTGCACTGGATTAGTGTGAATGAGGCTCTGGTGTAATATAACTCAGAAATGGCCCAAGCACACTCCTGGAATTGCTGGCCTATTGACAGCCACAGTGAAGTGACAATTATTCTATACACATTGTTTATTTCTCTCTCTATCTCTAGTATATATATATATATATAGTTTGCCCAGATAATTCTTATGAAAGTAGCTTGGCTTGTGAAAGTAACTTATGAAGCAATGTGAATTCAGGCTGCTACTACAGTTCTGTTTGGCAGGAAAATACAGATACAGATACAAATACAGAACAAAGATATGCACAGAAGCTTGAAGTAGATTTTATGAATGCTCTTGCAGCTTAATATTACTTAACAGAAGTCTAAGACCATTAATATTTGTTTAATTGATAGGTAATTTAAGTAACCTTCAGAAGATATATCTGAGCACATAAAATATGATAATAAAAAACGTTAGACGAGGAAATATTTTAAAATATGTCAAAAATATACAGACCCTTCTACGAAAGGAATGGCACCAAAACAAACTTCATGCTCTAGAGAGACAGATCAAAAAATGTTTGCACTTGATTTGAAGTTTCAGTCATTTCAGTATAAGGATGCAAGACGATGCTACTGAGGAAAGGTAAACGTTGAAGGTAGAGAAAAAAGAAGAAAAACACAGAACTTAATAATCTTATTTATTAAAAAATAACTTAAAAAAAATTCTAAGCCTGATCTTTGAAGATGTGGAAAAATGGCCCTGCCATTTAATCACTAAAAGCAAGTTTTCCAAAAAAGAATGGAAGCTGTAATAAAAACGAACAATTCCATACAATAAATACTGAGAAATTTTATGATGATTTAGTCCATGATACTAAAGATTATTTTTTTTGTTTCCTATATTTTTCCCATACCAATTGCTTTTATGATTGAAAATTAATTAAATCAAGTCTCAGCTGTTGCACAGAACTGTCTGTTCCTGTGTATAAGGAACTCACAATGGTCAAATCTGAGTTACTTTATATCATGAGCAATTATATATTTCCACAAACAAAGTGTTTATGTAAATAAACATCGTATTACATCACACTACACATGCTGGGAGCACTGTACATTCAGTTGGTGTTCATTTACAGTACGGTTACTTACATTTGCAAGTACTGTAAGTGATCTTCCCAGTGGGTGTTGGTACAGTACTAATGATGAAATATGATTTTGCTATTGTTTTCCTGAAATAGAGTATAGAATATCATTAATAAGAAACTGTAGTCTGGGACAAGGTTCAACCTTGGAAAACCAGAAAGTCAAAAAACATTCGCTTAAATAATTTGATGAAGGTGAGCTCTTTGTCTGACCTTCTGGTCCTTCTAGTGTAATCATAAGACACTGACTGTACTGACAATATCTACAGAGTTCAGTGATAAAACGTATATTTTACAGATTCTGCTCCAGGAGATACCAACAGGGAAGTGGTCAGAGTTGTGTGTGTGTCCCTATCCATGTTGCAAGGAGGTGTAGATTGAGATAACAAGCTAATCCTACATGCGGAACTGTCTATCTGAGCCAAAGAAGTGTTGTCATCTTTCACAAACTCCCCTAAATCTCCCACTGTGGCTCCATGTACAGTTTCAGTTTGAGAGAGAGAGAGACACACACACACAACATAGTCATACCCAGAATGGCTGTAGCTGTAACAGAGGGTAGCACCCTTGTTGCAGTGCTGCCCATGTTGCTCATGAGTCAGTGTAGCAACTGCTATAATGTTAAGTTTTAAACAATGTATTTCCGCTTGAGTGGACAACATTTTACACTGTAAGAAAAATGTATTTATTCTGAAGTAGTGCAAGAGCAAGATATGCTATCTCATGTTTTGTAGCCTATATAAGCAAAGCTGTTACAATTCACTGTAATTTCAAAAGAACTAATAGTGATGTCAGTATTTGAATACTGGAACTTTAAATGGCTAAATGAGTCCTCAAATACCCACGCCCAACCCATATACACACTCATACATCCTCACATACACACATAAAACATGTTCATGAAAAGCTCCAAATCACAGCCTGAACAAATCCAGACTGCATCTGGAGCTTCAACACATTTCACATCTCACAAACCCCCCAAAGCCTTCCCTGGTGCATGCCCCAGGCCATAAAGTGAAATCAGTGGCTCTAAGAACAACATTCAGTGGGTAATGATTCCCTGGCTGGGCTTGGCATAGAGCAGGAGCTATGAAAGGGTGTGTTTTTGCTTTCTGATGTTCTGTGCCACATTGCGGAGCTCTCTGGCACTTGCCTCTCTGCTGAGATGGAGCTGGAAAGCAGCAGAGGAGCTGGGTTTGGGTCACATCCCGGACACTGTGTTCAATTAAGGCCTGGAAACACAAGGCCAGAAACATTTGTCCTGTCATTCTGCTTAAAATGAGCTCTGTATGTAATGTTTTCATCTCTCACTGTTGTTCTCTCAATCTCTGGCATCTGAAGGGGGTCTCCTGGAAGTGCTTAATTAATAACTTCTTTTTCAAACATACACTCACACACAGTACTTGTACTTCTGGTCTGAAGTAACCTGGGTGAAATAGTCCCCGTGGTTATCCACCAGCATTGAATTCTTCTCTCTTGTCCTCCCTCATGGCATCTTCCATCACTCTTTCCATTTCCTTCTTCTGGACTCGCTACTACTCTTAATTATTTCTTAATTTTTTTCCCCACTACTTCATCCCTGTGTTTCCGGATTCTTCCTCAGGATCACTGTCCTATTATCATTTGACTCCATAAACCCTAGTAAACATAGAACTGGTATTTTTGCCTTGTATGGTTTTTCCTTTGACATCTGTACTATAGTAGACAAATGCTGCTGTTTAATAAATAATTCCACAGTACTCTTAAAAATATTTAAAGCTAAAACTGTGAGGTCTCTTAAAAGATGTTAAGCAAAAGTTCTGAGGATATTTCCTCACCATTTGCTTGCTCTCCAGGCTGTTTGCGTACTCAAATCCGATCTAATATTTTTAATGAAACCCCAGTGTCTGGTATGCTAGGCTTTCTTTCTATCTTCTCATGGCAGAAAAGTGGCACTTATACTATAAACAGAGTGCAAAAGTTTGAAAAATATGAACAGAGTTGAGGATATTACTCTAATCCTTCTCTATAGGTGGAAAATATTGACTTATTTTTGCTGTAGATGGAACGGACTCTAAATTCAGGAGACTGCTAACTGCATGAAAGTAATCACAGACCAAAAGTTCTACAAAATTAAACAACTCGAGTAACTAATGAGTTTCTGTGGTATTTCAAACTGTGAATAAACATTTTTCAGACAAGTTCAACTTAAGCCACATACAAAGAACAGTCACTTTTGCCCCTCAAACATATGTTACTCATTACAAGCGCATCTGAACGTAAACAAACCAGAGAACAGCGTTATATGAGAAAAAAACTATGCATTTTTAATCTTCTATTTGCTTGTTGAGTGTCTTGCTGTATCTGAGCACTAAACTGACAGAACAGCAGTAGTCTCAGTTAGTAATAGACATTTAAAGATTTGTTTAAAGTTAGCAGACATTAAAATACTTTACCTTTTAGCTGCAGTTTTACAGTGATTATCAATAAGATCATGGTGTGATCACCCATATTTTTTTTTCATCTGACTGAAATCCACTGGTCTTGATATTCATAGTCATCACCATATCTAGGACCAGAATGTTGTACATGAGGGGATTCTTTTTCATTTTCTTTTTTTTTTTTTTGTTTCTTGTGAATTTGGTTCCACCCAGGGAAAATCAAAATATGATTGATTGATTCCCCTGTAACTTCCTATTTTCAGTATGTTTGTATTTTGTCTAATGTGTAGCATCTTGATTTAGTGTCTAAAGTTGAAATCTATTGCTTCCAACTAAAACACATCAGTGAAATAGGCAGCATGATTATATTCTTAATATGTTTATACACCAAGCATTATTATGCAATATAATATCAAGATAATTTTATGTATATTTTATCTAGATTCTACTGATTCTACAGATCATTAGGCATTCTCCAATTTTCCTGAGTGTGTGTCAAAGGACGTGTGCTAGTGTTCAGTCATATTCCTTATGGTGAAATAAATAGATTATTATTTTTTTTTTATTATTCTGGTTCATATGTATTTTATCGTCTCAGTTTAAACCCTCCTCTGCTTTTTCTCTGTCTACTTGCACATGTGCAATTAAGTGTTCTATTAAGAATTTATGTCTGTTAAGAGTCTTTTAAGAGTTTTGTCTGTTTTTTATATCTTCAATACACCTACATAATACAATAATCAATCACTGTTTTATGTTCTTTTATATTCACATAATGTATTAACCATTTTTGCTTTTATGACTATGATTTTAAGGATGCTATTAAATCATATCCAGTCATTCTGCATAGTGGAGGGCAGCAGTGTGTCGTGCTGAGAAACATATGCTTGTTTTTTGTTTGTGTGTGTGTGTGTGTGTGTGTGTGTGTTTGTGTGTGTGTGTGTGTGTGTGTGTGTGTTTGTGTGCGCGCGCTTGTGCATGTTGTATTGGGGACTGAACTGTGACAATGTGTTTTTGTGTTCTAACTGTAGTGCCACAAAAAGGAAGATGTGTGTCCTCAGTGGGCAGCAGTGCACTCTGGGAAATCAAAACTTGCCTTGTCATCCCTGCTGTGGGCCTGTTAGTATTAATACATATTACAGCTAGAAGTTGCTAACACACTTTGTTTACTAGCTGTGGAAAGTAAGTGCAATATTTGCAGCAGCAACTGTAACTCAAAGTTGTGCGGTAGTTTATTTTTGTCATCAGCTCTTGCACCTGTGTGTGTGTGTGTGTGTGTGTGTGTGTCTGTCTGTGTGTGTGTATGCACTCATTTTGTTATACTTGGATCACATATCCACACAAGAATTAATGAAGGTGAAAAGTGCCTCCTGATTCACTTCATTTGCCCTTCTTTGTCCTCACAAATATAAAATAAATTGTTTTAAATATAAACATTGTTAGACATGTTAAGATCTCCCAAAAATCAAAAAATGAGGTAGCTGTTTTTGTGAAGACGTCTATGATTGTGAGGAAACACAGCTTTAAACTCTACTGCTTTTACGTTGGAACAATGTGTTTGTTGGAAAATAATGACATTTTTTGTGTGGCTGTAGTTATACTTTTCTGTAAATTTTTATTCACTTTCTGAATGACCACAGAAACTAACTTGAGTTGTTTAGTTTTGTAGCACTTTCAGTAATGCAGTTAGCAGTCTCCTGAGTTTGGAGTAATTTCCAACTTAAGTGATGCAAAACAGCAAAAATAAGTCAATATTATCCACCTTTGGAGCAGGAATAGGGGCATCCTCATTTCAGTTCATGAGACTAACTGAGACTAATTACAACTGTGAACTAGCTCTGCCCTTACTGCATGTGCCTTTGACACCGTTGGCTGTTGGTCTGTATTGCTTTCTTGACAGAATACACACACTGTGTATGCTGGGAGAATGTGTAGTGAGTTTCCAAACTGAAAATTTACTGATGCACGATGCATGATGCATTATTTGAAATAGCATTATTGCTAGCACAGGAACCCTGATTATTGATGAACGTAAAGTAGGCCTTAAAAAGCTAGTTAAAATGTTCATGCATTAAACACTGCAGTATTTAAGGCAGATGGAATTGATATTTATGTTCTTTCCTGACATTATGGTTGTATATTTTACAGATACCTGTATATAATGAGTTAATAGTTGTTCAAAACTCAGTTTTGTTTTTCTGCCTGTAGGTGGATATTACATTTTTATTTTATTTTATTTTATTTTACTTTGTAAAGGCAGCAGCTTCTTGTGGCTTTTTTAAATCTGTACCTCATCAAAGGAATTTGCTGGTATGAGGCCATTACCCCTAGACCCCACCCCCAACTTGTTAAAACTTAGTCCTCCTAATCATTAATCTCTAGTGACGGCCCTGCCTTTAAGCCCTTAATGGGACCAGATATGCTCTGTTTGACAAAAAAAAAAAATCAGTGAATGAATTCTATGTGTTCAATGTTTTTAAAAACCACATTTTTTGTGTCAGCAAAAAAGTATGAGATATTTTTTTAAATAAAATGGGGACATTTTTCCACTCCTCTAAAGTTCAGTTTTAGATGTTGGTTTGCAAGTTAATCTGCTTCTCACTGTCCTAAACCCATTCAGTGTTACTGGGGTCTGGGGAGGCCAACTTAGACAGTGAAATTACTCAGGCCCAAGTCTGGCTCACATCATTCACCCATTTACAAATCCCACATGCCACATGAAATAATACCACTGCGTGCAAGATTAGGGCCACATAATTTTATATTAGGGCCACATGTCATGTATAAGTCAGTTTTGGGCCACCTTTGGCTCACATCCAGTTTGGTATGGCCTTATCTTTGCAGAAGGAGACTAGATCAAATTTGATTTGCAATACATACAGTGAACCGATGTCTACCTTGGAATTCATTGTTTTGACATCACCAACAGTTTCTTTGTTAAATTCTCAAGCTTTCTCAGAAATGAGAATTTGACAATTACACACCTTTTCACAGTACAAGAAGGGACAGGAACATCTGTTGATTTTTCAGATAAGAGGAAAGATTGAAACTTGTTTTTCCTTTCTCCCAAAAATGAAAAAACGTAATGGTAAGTCTGGTATTTGTACTTACAGACAAGTTAAACTTCAACCATAAACAAGCTAATGTCTGCTTCTTACTCAAACATATCATTCCAGCTTAAAAGACGCTGAGCTTCTGAATGAACACAAATGGAAAGCTGGGGAATTTAAGTAATGTTTTTGTAATAGTGGCTGTGCTGGTGGTCTACCAGGTCTAGCATGTTTGTTAGGACTCCAGTTTTATGTAAGTAATTTAATAACATTTGAATTCCATCATTTGTGTTTTTGAAACTTAATCAGACATTTTGAAATTTTAGTATACAGCAGTGATTTGGGGTCAGTGTAGGATAGTTACTGACCTGGAGGGCTGTACACAGCCAATGTGTGATAACTGAGTTCAGCGTGCTGCTCTGCTTGTGTGTGTTAGAATCCCTGTGGAGTAAATACTCCCTTCACTCTGAATAGGGCAATTGCAAAATAACTAAGCATCTCTCTCTCTCTCTCTCTCTCTCTCTCTCTCTCTCTCTCTCTCTCTCTCTCTCTCTCTCTCTTTCTCTCTCTCTCTCTCTCTCTCTCTCTCTCTCTCTCTCTTTCTCACTCTTTCTGTGTGTGTGTCTGTAAGCCTTTTTCTCTCATCCTGTATCTCCATTAATCTTGCAATCACTGTCTCTCTTTTCTTGTCCACTTTTTCTATATTTGTGTTACTTTTCTACCTCTGTCATTTCTCTTTGGTCACACAGTTCCACCTCTACGTTTTTCTTTTCCTTTCTCTCACGCTCCAATTGTTCTGTCCTCCCAATGACCAGCCAGTCTCTCTCTCGCTTTCATTTGCCCCCACCTCCATTTGAAGGGTCACTGAAGAACTCAGATACCTGTTAGAGTCGTGTGGCAGCACAGTGGTCAGTTTCCCAAGTGGGCCAACTGGCTGCCAGCCCGTCCCTTGGTGCCAGCACACACTGGTGTCCATGTCCAAGAGTGTGTTTGTGTGTGTACTGCCCGCTGTCTGACCGTAGCTTTGGCTCAGTAGTCAGACATACCGCAGCAAAGCCCAGCATCTACTCGTCTCTCTCTCTCTCTCTCTCTCTCTCTCTCTCTCTCTCTCTCTCTCTCTCTCTCTCTCTCTCTCTGTTCTTTCTGTCTCTTCCTCACTGGGCGTCATCTTATCAGCTCTTGATTCCCTCATCAGTAAGGATAACATTTTTGGGAAAAAAAGAGGGTGAAGGTTGTGCTGTCTCCATTAAGAGAGTGGGGAATTCTTGACCCATAATGTCTGACATGTATTTTGTGTGTGGGTGTTTGTGTGTGTGTGTGTTTGTGTGTGTGTGTGTGTGTGTCTATATCTGTGTGTGTCACTACAGCCCAACTAGGCAAGTCTGGTGAACTTTGGCTGTTCTTTAACCTTGTGTTGCTGTAACACACTCAACCAGTCACCACAACAACCACAGCCACCACAGAGCACCAAACCACTGTACAGAAACAAATATTTTATAAAATATTTATATTTTATAAATATTAAAACAAGTCCATTCTCAAGCTTGATGCTGGGTAATAAGGGTACCCAACATCTCTGCAAAGAGCATTGCAATGTATGAGCCAAACTGAAACCAAATATTGTTATCATTTTTATGATTCAGGACTCAGGACTCCCTGTTTTGGCTCAGTTTTCCCAAGTCTCCACCCATGTCACATCTCCACAGAGGAAAATATTATTGCTCAATAGTTGCTTGTTGATGGCAGAGAGTCTTGGGACACAAATTAAAATGATGACAGTTTATTTTTTTAAGTGAGAGACATTAGCTAAAGTCACAACTGTCTTTTCAGATGTTGTTGTTGTCTAGAACAGTAGCCCTCAAACTTAGACCAAGTACCACCCATTATCAAACCAAAATCCCCAAGTACCTATGATTTTTACCACAGAATCATGTGTGCCCCTGGTTCTTCCTCTGTTCTGGGACATAAGGCAAAATTTTGCTTCAGTTTTTGCATGATTTTGTGGCTTTTTATTTACTTGAAATTTGCATGCTTAACACAAAATTATCTAAAATAATTACTAAAAATTGTAGAGAGAACACAAATAACCAGGCCTAAACCAAATGATTTAAACAAAATTCTAAATATATGAGAACATATAAAATGTATGGGCAATAAACATTAGAAAAAAAATAAAATAAGAAGAGGTCAATTTAATATCAGTTATGTGCTTTGTGTACAGTATTCTCGCTTAGTTTTTCTCTATTTTTGCCTCTGGATTTACTCCTCCTGGGCTTCTGAGTATTGCTCAGACTTGGTCTCGGTTTGTTTTTCTTGTTTTTGCTTTGCCCTTTTTATAATAATATACAAATTGCTCACATCTGTTTCTAGCCTTTGCTTACGTTCAGTAAGCACCTGAAACTGGGCTTTTTTACACGGATTTCTCAAAAAATTATTGGATCGTGTTAACTCCCTGGAAAAAATTGGAGGAACGCTGCCCCCACGTTGTAGTTTTCTACAGCACAAATAAATGTCATTGGGGCATAATTATGAAAACTGCAACCCATTATGTAATTTACACATAAAAACATTAGATATTCAGTTATTAATAAATGAATTCCTTAATTAAGTAGTACATTTTTCGAGGTCATTTGGCATACAACCTCTTGCTGCTTCACATACCACTAGTAGTACACGTACCACAGTTTGAGAACCACTGGTCTAGAAGAATCTACAGAAATACAAATGAGAATCTCTGATTTGCATCTGTACTATGAGTTCTTATCATACTGTCTCTTCCCACACAGTTTAGGGCACATCATCACACAATGTACAATTTAGTTCAGAGATTTGCAATTACAAAGTTTGAACCATTTGATCAATGGTTTCAGATAAGTAAGAAAAACCCAAGAAACCTAAAATAAAGCTGGAGAGTACCAAGAATGAAATTTGTTAATATGAATGCCCAGTGTGATTAGAGGTGATCAGTACTAATAACTGGACAAAATATATGTGTAATGTATTCGAAGATCATTTTAACAGCATTTTGGTGTTCTCTTAAATGTTGAATAAAACAATGTCAAGTTTAGGATATTTAAATCTGAACTGTAGTGCAAATTATTGGTGTATATTAGACAAACTTATAATTGAACAGTGCTGGTTGAACAGTTTATTTTAAATTGAAATTGCATTTGGTTTCAGGTTTTGTGTGACATGAATATTTCAGCAAAAAAAATCACTTTAATTTAATTCACTTTAAGACTGTGAGTGTTCTGCTGGCTGGAGCATTTACTACCTTTATGAGTTGGAATGATGTTTATGATGAAGAACTCCTCATCCAAAACCTGTACCTGTATTGCTCTCATGGGTAAATGCCATCAAATCATCAAAGAAATGTTCTAGTATTCACTGTGGAAGTCTCTTAGAAGAGCTTCATTGAATTCAGATTAAATTCTTGATAAGCATGCACCCACATATCTTAGGCCATGTAGCGTATTAAACCTATATATATATATATATATATATATATATATATGATTTATTTATTCGGTTTTGTATTTCCAAAGGCAAATGTGGTATCATGTGCGATTTTTTTTTTTGCTTCATGATATGTGGGGGAGGGGTGGTGGAAAGAGGAGGTGAAACTTGATATTACTGATAGCAAAATTACTTAAAAAAACTCAAAAGAGGTTTTAAAGGTCACTCCCTTTCTATCAATGACTCTAGAATAACGAGAGTTTAATTTTTTGCAAGGCAGGGTGAATCACATTTAATATGACTAGAGGCCAGAAATACCAAGGTAATTTACCTTGTCCTGCTTTAACCTCATAGCATATAGGGGTGTGGTTTACAATGAACTGGCACTGAGAGGGAGTAGTTCGGGCTGAGTGGAGGAATAATGGCTGACGTGGCACACCTGAATCTTGACTTCCTCAAAGAATGAATCTTAGTACTGAATGTTGAAACTAAGAGCTGAAAGGCTACCTGTCTGTTGTTTATATTTCTTTTTATAATTTCCATGTTAGAATGCCTTTTATTGGACACTAGCAAGGTCTTGTATTCAACATATGGGAAAATGCATGCTTAAGCTGAGGTGAACTTCTTAAAGAAAACAATTCTTTATTAGGAAAATTATTTTTCACCCCATTCTCTGTAAAACTGATGTACTCTTTCCATTCAACTGCAAAGTAAAATATCCTCCCCCGATATCATATCTGATCTCGTAACCCTTGTTAATACATTCTCTTTTCTTTTTAAAATACTCTTAAACATGCTTGATGTAATGCAGTAGGTAACACCACTTGCATCTAGGGCTCAAATCCTTGGCTAGGTAAAAACTCCATGTTCCATCCATAAGTATCCCATGGGCAAGACACATAACACTAAATGATCCTATTTCTGTAACATAAGCAATGCCCAGATTTTCAGTTTCTCAAGCTTTCCACATAGTAAACACTCTTAGTTATAGCTTACATATGTTGTTTGCACTTTTAATGAATATTAAAGAGAAAGATGTATGCCAGATTTATACCACACTTTTTGGACCAGATAAAAGCTTTGTTTGAAACACTCCAAATATGGGGTCATAAGCAGACAATCATGCTATTTAGAAGGCCTGCTAGGAGACAGTTTTCTCTGACCAAGCCATGGTAAAAAGCACCTGGAATGTAGCAGGTCTTTGTGGTAATAGGAGACCAAAATAGAGTTTTTTTAACCACAAGAATTTTAGAATCTTTTGATGAGAAATGACAATTTTATGGAAAGTACCTCCCATGCTGGTACTGACTTGTGGTATTGTCAGGCTTGGGTCTGCTTCCAAAGGACACAGGGAGCCTAATTAGAACATATGGCATTGTGAACGCTGCCAGGTTTCAGGACAATTTAGAGTAAAATCTGACCACCTCTGCTTGGTTGCCAAAACAACTATTGAAAGCTTTCTTCCAGACACAGAGACGTGTCTCAAAACAAAACACAATTAAGCTTCTCAACTGTTCATTCCAGGTCCTTCCTCTGTGCCCTTAAATTTTAAATAATTTTAGAGAACACTAAATCTTGAGTAGATGGTGTGACAGTTTTTGTTATATTTCTTGAAATACTCTTTACAACCTGATAACAGTCAGTAAATCAAAAGCAGTGATGACATGACTAAAAAGAATTGTATTTTTATTAGCCACAGGACTGTAAAAACTCCATCTTATCATTTCTTTCAGACTGGATAGCATACCTGCCTGTCTACTCCATACACCTACACCCACGCATATGTGCTGAATGCATATGAAGAGACTTGTGCCTGAAGAGACACATGTAGGGAAAATGGAGGGATGGAGGGAGAGATGAAACAAGAGGACAAATTAGAGTGAACATCAGAGCAGCTGTTGGGTGCTTCCTTACATGTGAATAAGACATGAGATAGGTAGAGGTGTTTGAAGGCCATTGTGCTACTCTTTGTGTGTGACTTAACAAGCCATGTGGGCATTTGTGTTTTAGAGGAGTAGATTTAGAATGAGGACTAAATGTAGGGGAATGTTTTGCTCAGAAACTGGCATATACTACAAACTCACAAACTCCAGTATAAATGCTGGTAAAGAGCAGAAAGCTTCCATCAAGAATCATTTAAAAAAAACAAGAATTCACAATAAGTTTGTATCATGATGCTGAATATAGATAAAGATATAAAGATAGATCTTTAGTCAAAGGCCATGACTAAATTACTTTTTGTTGAGGATTTTTTAGATATATGAAGTAACTAAGACTATGAGTACCCCTGTAATTTTAGTGTCATTCCAATCAGTCCACATCAGTAACTTCACTGCTTTTCAAATTTATAAAGACTCCAGCAACTTAGATCAACTGTAAAATGAATGATAGAAATAAACCCAGCTTTAAAGCAAATGAAGTAATTATCTTACGCAACTCAGTCATAAAATTACAAATGTCATATAGTAACTTTGCTTATCTCGTTTGAATAGTACTGAATCAGGTGACAGTCTTAAGCATCAGTATTGGAACTCGGCTCATAAGATACAAGAAACAGCCAAACAGTAAAATGTAGGGGTCTATCCTACAGATGTCTTAAATTTTGTAATGAGAAGTAAATGAATCACCTTTTCTCATGAGCCACTGCCCCACAACTCAGCACAATGCTAAACAAATAACATAACATGGTTTACAGTTAGTGTCTTCCTACAAGGTTGACCTACTGAGTAATTTAGGTTAGAAGCAGACCCAACAGCTGTGGTGGGCGGCTTCACAGCTAGTGCTGGCTTTCACCCTGCCAGCTTGATATTTTAGGTGATTTTGACAGTGCTACGTAGTAGATAGAACTGGTGATAATGTTAAATGGGGAATATTACACTAAATGCTTTTGTCAAAATACCATATGGTTCTAAACAACACAGCTCTGTTCTCATCCTGTCAGACAGCACTGTTCAACAATCCTGTTTCAGCACCTGTTCTTTTAAAAGAGAATGCATCTGGTATGAAAACCCAGGATTGAGGATTTAGGAGCAGAATTTCTGTATGTTGGCCGTATTTTGCTTGGATCTCTCTACTCTCTACTTTTGTCACTTTTTTATCTGTACACTAATGTATCTGCATTCATTGTTTGTTTTGGTTACTTGAATGTTACTTGGTTTTCATTATTGACTATTGATTGTTACTACAGTACCATATCAGTCTTTGCCATTTGAGCAATTATTATCCCATCATTGTCCTTTTGTATCGTATCATATCATATCATATCATATACAAATCCATTTCCGTTATCAAGGTGACCTTTGCTCTATTTTAACGTGTGGTTATAAACCTTACAATGAGTAAACTTAATGTACTTTACAAAAGTGGACATCATCCAATCTTTCATTATAAAGTTCATCTGAAGAGTTGGTAATATTTCACTCTATGTATATATGGCACACCAGGGAGGCCGAATAAAATGGCTGCAGTTGTGAAACCTTTGAGGTTTGAAGCTGTGTTCCGAGCCTGTTTGACTCAGTTTGTTACTGAAGCATGACTCACTAGAATAAGGCCCTTCAGCAACTTGTTTGTTTTCAGTTCTGACATAGAAACTACAGATGTGGAAATTCTGAATTTAGGGCAGAATGGACACAGTGGAGTTATTGTACCTCTCCATTTGTAGTGAGTGGCAAATTGTGGTGTAAGACAGGGTGTAAAAATCCAAGCCACTGATCCTCATTAAAGGTAGTTGTAAATTAGCAAGCTGACACAGAAACACAAAAATTTTGTAACTGCATACTCAGGACAAAAAAAAAACTCAAAGCAAAACTGCTGGGTGTGATTATTCTAGTGGCAGGTGAGGCACAACATAGAAATTTGAAGATTTGTAGGAAATCTTAATGGCTGAAGAATCACATGCTTTTCCTAAGGAAACCACACCTGGACAGATTTCACAATTTACAATTTCACAAATTTAAGACACCTTTAGTGTTCCACCTCTTATTTGGAACCGCAGCTTTCAAGATATTGGCACTGTTCCAACTCTGACATGTCCCGCTTGATCTGGATGTGGTTACATACAGCTTTTGTGTAAGTGCAATAGTATTCATACGTTCCATAGAAATGCATTGAATGTGTCTATAAACTTTTAACCAAAAAATTCAAACTGCTCTAATTTGGTCATTTTTCAAATTATGCCCATCAAAATTTGCAGAGTCAGACCTGGGTACACTGGGTCCTAACATGTCACATTTAAAACTGATAGCCCCTTGTCTTCATAATATTTAACCTCATTTTCCTCTTTTGCGTTTTAATTGAGGGTCCAGAGGGTAGGTGACACCATCACCACTTTAGCACACAGACAAATCTGTCTGAATGATCCCTTTCAGAAAAAATATTTTCTTTTTAAATGCTAAAACTTTAACCTAGAAACTTAATTTAAACTTTAAATGGTACAGAGGTGTATAGACAAATTCATAATAAACATACTTTAGTACCTACCTTGGATTTTTGCCATTTCAACTCCTACAGCTTTAAAACTGGAAACACCACACTATACAGGATTGTAGACCTTATGTATAAATAGTGTGCTTGTGCTTGAAGTCTTTATCTGAAATGTATGTCTGTGTAGCAATCTGCTTTAAATTTCTCTAGGTGCTAAACTGACATAGCAGCTATTAAATCTATTTTTTATCTCTGTACAATACCAAACTCAATCAAGCATTGCAGCCAAGATAGGAGAGGCTTATTTCCACTGGAAATTGGAAGTTCATTTTCAGTACTTGGTCACCCATAACCAAGAAGGCCTTAGTAGGCTCTACCAACATTACAGGTAATTGATATAAACAGTGTGAACAATATTGTGCCAAACCCTGACATATTACTTCTACTGGTTCATTGTTCTAATCATAATGCAGGAGCACACGTTGGATAGAGTGCTCACCCCAGTTAGGTTTGGTCATCTGCCAGTTTATTATTTTTATAAACTACAGGTCAGTACTCTGTAGACACAGTGATCACTACATGTCAAACCGTTGTGTGGAAACTCTTTATAATTAGTGAATGGAACTACTTTTCAAATATTTTTAGATACTCTTGCAGCTACACATGAGCCTAAGGTTACTATGCTCAGTGCCAAGTGTGGACTAGGGGAGAATAAAGCCCTTCAGGCATTGCACAAGCTCTGCAGTGATGAAGACCATCAAACACTTTAGTCATGAGCTGGAGTCTGTTTGTGATTGTCAAACTTTTAGTCACATTCATTCATTTATAAAAAATAAAGAAAGAAATTTCATTTAAGACACATTGTGTCTAAATTGAATAATGCAGTGAAATATTAATCTCTCTGTATGCAGTTTCATATTGTACTGCATCAGTCTCAGCAGTGTGCATTATAAATGTACTATTATCAGTGCATTGTTACTGCTCAATTGCAGAAATTTGACCTGAGCTCATCTTGATTGTGTTGCTCTGGTTGTTCATATTGCACTTTCAGTGCCTGCCTCTTCCCAGATGGACCTGGCTGTCACTTAAAATAACTTAAATTAACCAAATGTGATGATGCTTTGATGCACTGAAGCCTGTGATGCCAGTAGTTTGCACACACACCTGTGCATTTCTGCCTAGCAGTCCACCATCAATGCAAAGAATTCCTGGCCATCAACTTAAACAGACATGCTGCTTTAGGTGTTTGCTGAAGAGATCCCCTTTGTTCTGTTGTGGAGGAAACATGCATGGTCTTTCAATAGTTAACTTTCTAAGGTGCTTCCTCTGATTATTATTTTTTCTTCTCTCTCCTTTTTACTCACCCTTTCTCTTTTAATTAAACAAATCGCAACTGCCCTGATTCAGCAGTTATTTAAAAACGTCTCCTTGAATGACTCTGTGTCAGTTAAAGCACAAATAAACAACTCTAATCCTCCATGGACACCACTGATAATGTGCAATTTTCACAAAGCCTGATTACCCAATCAGCCCGCAGTCCTCACTACAGATCTGCCAGGGGGACCTCAATGCTCCCTGCTGAGAAAGGGAGGGAGGGAGAGAGAGAGAGAGAGAGAGAGAGAGAGAGAGAGAGAGAGAGGGAGACAGAGAGAGAGAGAGAGAGAGAGAGAGGGAGACAGAGAGAGAGAGAGAGAGAGAGAGAGAGAGAGAGAGAGAGAGAGAGAGAGAGAGAGAGAGAGAGAGAGAGAGAGAGAATTAATTAGAATTTAGTTAGGGGGAAAAAATTGAGTAAGAAGAGGGAGACAGCAAAAGAGATAAAGGGAGAAATAGAGACGCAAAAGAGAAACAGAGTGGCAAAGTGAGAAATAGAGAGACACATGAGAAAGAGAGAAACAGAGAGAAGGCCAAGAGACATGAAGTCCGAAAGAGATAGAGAGAGACAGACAAAGAGCAGAGGTGGTCTAGAGAATAAACAGATTAGTAGGCCGAAGGTGGCTGTACAAAGGCGACACCTTGCAGTCATAAGTATTTGGATAGCTTTTGTTCCGCTGCTGCTGGCAGAGTGGCTGGTCAGTGATGAAAGACTATCCACTGGCCACTGGGATGATCTGCACACTCATCAAATCTGCTGAGTCATTTGATTTTTCCGGTCTCCTTACAAAACTTCATCCCAAATGTGGCAGATGCATAGCTGCAACAAAGGGCTGATCTCCTCTTGGCTGCAGTTTTACATGTTGGATCGAGGAGGGTGTAAGTTCGTTTAACTTGGCCCTGTACTCCGACCACTCAAATTTACACACAATGTTTAATCATCATTAGTATGTTTTGCCTAGAGGTTAGGCTTTCTCCATGTTAAGACCATCTGCTTCCATTTGTTAATGCTAGAGGTTTGACTGATGGGTTTTTTTGCAATCATTTTACACCCACTGGTCACTTTATTAGAAACAGGGCCACATATTCTGATCCCTATCTCATAATAACCATGTTTTGGCATTTTATAAGTGGTCGAGTTTTGACTACAACTACAAACACATTGCTCTTGGCTGGAGATATTCGGTTTGTGGTTAGAGAGACTAGCTGACAAATCACAGAGCCTACCTGGCAATACCCAGGCTGCAATTTGCCAATCTACACCTGTTGAGCTATGAGGTGGGCATTCATAATGAATGACTAAGAAATGCACTCTATGGCCATCTGCTCATTTTATTTTTCTCCATTGTATTATTGGAATTTTTTATGTCCATTTTGTAAAGTGGTCTTTGTTTTGACTAAAACAAATTTGAACATGTGGTGACCAGTCCTTATGGGGATCACCAACATTTTGGGTTAAGGTTATGTATAAGTTTAGGGTTGATCTAGTATTTGGGGAAAAGTTAATATTCAATCTAAACCAAAGATCATTGAAGTCTAATTGAATGTCCCCACAATTCACAGACACGAGATTGTGTGTGTGTGTGTGTGTGTGTTTCACTCATGTTGTGAGTATCCCAAGCTTCCTTATTAGTAATGGTCTACACAAAAATATTTTATAATTTATTTTATTCTTATATTATGAATGTAATGTCCCCACAATGCATGGAAAGGTTTATCTGTTTGTGTATGAACCTCAAGCTGCCCCAGCTGACCCCAGTGCATGTGCTGTTTGAGTGTATATATTTGTGTGTGTCCACGTGCACGAGTGTGTGTTTTATTGAGATTTACCACATGAACACAGTTTACAGAATGAGGGAGATAATGAGTGAACTGAATGACTTCAGCAGGAATACCCCTTTGCCCCACTTCCACAAATATAAACAGGACCCCCACCCTTGTTGGTGTGTGTGTGTGTGCAAAACATGCTTATACAAATACCTTAAAAGATAGATGGTCCAGACAAATTAGCTGAGAAGATGCAGTGAGATGTAAGGATTATTTATTTGTATTTTACAAAGCCCACTCCCAAAAACGTTGGTACACTGTGCAAAATGTAAATACAACCAAAAGGCAAGGGTGTGTGAATCGTTAACATTTTATATTTAATAGAAAATAGTACAAAGACAAAAGTTTAAATGTTGAAACTGTGGAAGTTTTTTAATGCCCATTTTCATGTTGATATTATCATGTTGCAAATCATTTGGTGCAGGGACATGTTTGTCACTTCTTCTTTTAACAACACTCTACAAATGTTTGAGAATTAAGCTAAAACAAATTTGTGTTGCGGAACATTACATGTCCCTGTCCCACATGATTTGGAACTTGATGAACATATGTGAAAGCACCGTTAAAGCTGAACAATATATACAGGATTTGCAGCAACATGCTTCCAATGTGTTTTTCAGGGAAGGCATTGCTTATTTTCATGAGACAAAGCCAGTCTACATTCAGCATGGATTACAAAAGCATGGTATGGTATAAGATTCTGGGTGGTAAACTAGCCAAGAGCTATCTGTCACCCATTGAAATCTACTTGGGCATTATGAAACAAGAAACACTAAAACAGACCTCACAGTGTGGAGAACCTGAAATCCTATAAGCAAGAATGGAAAAAACACATCACTTTTAAAACTACATCAAATGGTCTCCTTAAAGTGCCACCTGAATGCATAAAGACTGCCACCAGTAAATATTGGTTTTGGGCCTTGTCCCTTGCCTATAGAAATTTCTCTGGATTCTCTGAATCTTTCATTTATATTATGTTCTGTAAATGAGCAAAACCTGTGCTACAGGGATTTGGCTATTTTTTAGGTTACAATTTTTGGATCTTTCTTTACATCAAACCAAAGTATTTAACTAAGATCCAGTTAGAGTTCCATTGATGTTTAATGCTTTATTAATGCTCCATTTTGAAGAGGCAGCATTTATTTCAAGTTAAATCAAGGTTAAGTTTGTGTTCTAGAATTTGTTTATCTATAAAAAGTTATTAATCATGAAAAGGTTCAGATTGTCTCAGTCAGTGATACTGCAGCAAAATTACAAATCAAAAGCTGCATGTTTTAAAATTTCAGGTCAACATTTCTCTAATTCCTTTTAATTAGTGACTTACAGACCTGAATGTAATTGTAGGCAAATATATGAAGGTAAATTTAAACCATTTGCTTATGCTTGTACTCCTTAGACTACTTTTGTGTGTGTGTGTGTGTGTCTGTGTGTTACTATCAACTATTTCACATTCCATAGAGGGAAAGATAATGGTGAACTGATTGCCCTCAGGGATACCTTTCTTGCAGATAACTCTATGAAGTCACACACATCTTTCTAATGATATAACTGCTGAAATTTTTACAGAAAATGTAGCTAACAGGGCGGCACAGTGGCGTAGCCACATAGATCCAGGGACCAGGAGGTAGTGGGTTCGAGTCCCACTCCAGGTGACTGTCTCTGAGGAGTTTGGTGTGTTCTCCCCATGTCTGTGTGGGTTTCCTCCAGGTGACTGTCTGTGAGGAGTTTGGTGTGTTCTCCCCATGTCTGTGTGGGTTTCCTCTGGGTGACTGTCTCTGAGGAGTTTGGTGTGTTCTCCCTGTTTCTGTGTGGGTTGCCTCCGGGTGCTCTGGTCCCATCGCGACCCTGAAATGGCTAATCGGTTACAGATAATGAATGAATGAATGTAACAAACAGAGAAATCTAATTTTGCCCACTTTAGAGCTTCGCTTTATGGCTCAAATCCCTCTTTACCATTATTAGTGTCTGGTACAGTGATTAAATTACTGCAGCTCCCTCACTTAACCTGCTGTCGAACATGAACAAGACATTTGAATGTTTTCACTTGGAGTAGGTTTTTCCTACCTGAAGGGAGCATGCCATCTTATTTTCAGGCAATAACCATGGCCTCAGACTTGGAGGAGCTCATGTGCATAATGCTTACTTGACACTCGGCTGCAAACTGCTCAAGTTCATGTTGGAGGCCTGCAAACAAAGACAGAAGGACAACATTATCTGCAAAGAGCAAGCACCTCACAAGCCCATGTCCGAAGCCCTTCTGTTTCAAACTATTCCTTGCCACCCTGTCCACAAATATGTACGGAAGAGGAGTGGAGACAAGACACAATCCTGATGGTGTCCAGTGCCCACATTGAACAAAAGAATTCAAGCAAAACTCACACTCTTACATTATAAGAGTGCTTACATTATAAGAATTGCTAACAAAATTACAGTAATTCCATGTCAACAGTTGTATTATCATCTCTCACTGTGTTATAAATATTTTGTTTAATGTCTTAAAGGAACGTCTACAGTTGTGGGGAAACACAGTTCTAAGCTCTGAATATTTTAAGGTGGAATGATATGTTTGATGGAAATAATGTTGTTTGTACATGGCTGAAGTTGAACTATGTCTCTATGTTTTTATTCACTGGTTGATTTACCACAGACACTCATTTGTAACTCGAGTTATTTATTTTTATAGCACTTTCAGTAATGAAGTTTTCACATCTTCATTAATATAATAATAATAATTAATAAAAATTAATATTAACTACCTATGGAGTAAGAATAGATTCTCGTTTTGGTTTGGGCTTTTCAAAGTCTGGATTCCTCTACGTTGTCTATAATAACTTAAGATACCTCTGCCATAAGCACAGTGAGAGAGAAAGACTAGCATGCTGGACTCAGCCAGGATAATTTTTCATTCATTTACAGACACTGGGGCTTTGTAAAC
Organism: Hoplias malabaricus; assembly: GCF_029633855.1. Lineage (NCBI taxonomy): Eukaryota > Metazoa > Chordata > Actinopteri > Characiformes > Erythrinidae > Hoplias > Hoplias malabaricus. The sequence continues at coordinate 46,844,039 of NC_089820.1, forward strand.
ACATCAGTCAGGTTATGAGCACACAAACACACTGGAGAGCTAGAGAATGGTTCTCCAGATGTTCTTAATTTTATTTTAAAAAAGTGGATTTTGATTACAGTTGTGAGCTACGTCTTTATGGTACATCAAATGTTTACAAAAAAAATAAAAAAAATCTCAGCACTATGAGATTAATACTAAAAACTTTCTAACTAACTAGAACTAAAAATGTTCTAAAAGCTGAGGACCAAATGTGGGTTGAAGGTTTATATCTGGGATGGTCTGTCTTTCTTTTTCTGTGTGTGTGTGTTTGTGTGCCTGTATGAGGTCATGTTTGTGGGGGGTTGTATGGAGTGAGGCTGACAATAACACTTAAATTTGGCATGATCCATTTCTTCAGTGTGTGTGTGTGTTTGTGAATACACAGATGATGTGAGATGAGGCTGAATAGAGTTGTCCTTTGTGACATGGGGTGTTTCCTCAGTGTGTGTTTATGTGTGTATGCTTGGGTTTGTTCGGTTTAATTATTTTCTGTGACCCCAGAGAGGGCCAGAAAGCCTTATCATGCAAAGCTGAGCTGAGCTGGTGTAAGTGTGTTTGTACATGTACATTTGAACCCTTTGCTCGTTAGGGCCCAGCGAATCACTGATAGCACACATACTTACACCAAACCCACACACACATACACACCATGGTACGGACACCTCCAACACCCGGGCACATCGCCAAGGCAACCAGCTTATAATGCTCTAAAGAGTGAACTTCGACCTACTAGTTCTACAGTCTCTTAAAAAAGATCTCTAGGGCTGAAGGTGTGCTCAGAGCTACTTATTTACCACAGACCTGGTGGCATTATTATTGGGTGTATGGGCGTCAGTTTTTTTTTTTTTTTTTTTTTGCACATTGTACTTTTTGTTATAATAAAATGCAATTTACAGGAGATGAGTTTACAAGTATATAAGAGTGGACAAGTGTATCATGCTTATCTTGACTTAGCAGATGAAGAACAGCAAGAAAATACATTTTTTGTAGAAAATATTTCCATTTAATATTAAAAAAATCAAGTTAACAGCTATTGTCTATGCTGTTATCATTCATTCATTCATTGTCTGAAACCGCTTATCCTGTTAAGGTTCATGGTGGGTTCGTAGCCACACACTCAAACATTCACTCACACACTCACACCTATGGACACATTTGAGTCGCCAATCTACATACCAGTGTGTGTTTTTGGACCGTGGGAGGAAACCGGAGCACCTGGAGGAAACCCATACAGACAAGTGGAGAACACTCCAAACTTCTCACTGACAGTCCTAGACATGGGACCTGGAGTGGGACTTGAACCCACAACCTCCAGGTCCCTTTAGCTGTGATCTCATTAATTTAATTCTTTGCAAATGTGGCAAAAATCATGTAGTATATAACTGTCTAACTCAATTGAAGCAGAACTTTGTTTTTAAACAAGGCATGTTTTATTTATCTATCATACTATGGCTATAAACAACAATCACCATAATATTAAAACTACTTCCTTCCCTTTAAACTCCATTTCATCTGCTCCACATACTATATATGTGCAAGTTGTAGATCTACAATTACAGACGGTAGTATGTTGCTGTGCATATTTTCACCCTGTTTATCAGTGGTCAGGACTCACAGAACCGCTATAGAGCAGGTGTTAGTTCAGAGGTGGATCATTCTCAGCACTGATGTGGTGGTGGTGGGGTGTGCTGGTTTGAGTCGATCAGACATACCCACTGCCCACTCACTGCCCACTGTATTAGAAACATCGACCTTATTGTTACACTTTGCAGAGAGAGTTCCCTTTTTACTGCACAGTTTGTGTTAGTTACCCTATAGTACTTTAACAGTGGCCACAGGATGCTGCCCACAGGACACTTGGCTAGATATTCCATCTGCAAGAGCTCTCCAAGAGAGTAAAATTCGTGTCATTCTGGGGGTTGGTAGGACGGGCATCAATGCTGCCAGTGTCGTCTGTTGCTTAACGTAACAGAGTTGAGCAGTCAGTGTTCTCCTCCAAACACACTGAGCTGTAAATAATGTGACTATTTTAAAAAGATGATTGGGGTTATAAAAAAAAGTGAGTTGGATTTGCCACAGCCTCCCTCTCAGTTCCCTGTGAAACTGTAATATTTCTTTCCTGAAAAACACATCACATATCTCTGCCCAGGGCATGCCTTGGGGAAAGACCTGGGCAGGCACAATGGTCATTCAGATGAGGCCTGGCCCCTGAATGTCTACTTATGGTGAGGGGGCTTATTCACCTCATCCAAATCTCTGTGTACAGCACATGTTGACAGAGGACATGCAACAATAAAACTGTTCAGACAATGTTCTGTTTCTTCACCCTGTGACTGTGCCATCACACAACATCGCAAGCTAGCGTACAGATTGTGTGCCAGTATAAAGTTTTTAGTTCCAAATGGAACAAATATCTTGGGTTTACTTGCATTGGTAAAGAAAATTCAGCAAGTCATACTGTCTTCTTAACAAAATAAGCTTTACTTCAGCCAAAGGTGTTGCACTGTGGCAAGTTTGTTTTACAGAAGTATTCTTTATACACTCCAATTTGCAAAGCATTATGGCTCATAAACAGTGAACTATTTGGTGGAATAACTGATCTACAAAGTGCTGACCGAACTTCTTGACAATGACTGAAGCCAGTTCACAGTGGATGCACACTCAATATGCATAAAATTCAGGTATCTGTAGAATGACAGTCAATCGAGAAATTGCAATAGTTTAGTATTTGGATATCATTTGAACACTCTGATGAATGTCAAGTTACTGGCACAGTTAATCTGTATGATAGCAGCACAATGGTACACTTAATCTTTGCGAATTTATTCTTTTATTGTTGTTTACCAATACTGCTGTGATTGGTTGGCAAAGTGAAATGACGACGAATGCGTCAATGTGTCATTCAATTATATCAAAACCATTTTTCATGCTGTATAGATCTTTCCAACAGATTGCAGTGAACTAGGTGGCAATATAATCTTTTCATTGCTCCATAAAATAAGAAAATGCTTGTCATGCAGACAAATTTTTTGATTGACCCCTTGAGGATGACCTTTAGATCTTGTACTTCATATTAATCTCCTCAAAAGGTTTTGGGCTGCCTTTAGTGGCAGTTTAAAAAGATTCAGTGGCATCAGGAAACATATCATGACTAAAACAAAGGGAAATCATAACCATGGCACACTTGTAAATTTGCTTTCAAGGCTTATTTGCATCACGCCACAATGACATTACAGTAGGCATTCTGCCATGTGTCAAGGTCTGGCTGTCTGTCTAGTTATCAGACCTGTCAATGTGCCCATCTGTCTGCATAGGTGCCCTCTGTTCTCTCGCCTCAAATGACTTGCTCTTGGGAGGGGCACACGTCCTGTGGGCGAAGCCTTGGGCGGTACAGGTGATTGGACAGTTTGGAGGCTTGGCTTCTCTAACAGGAATCTGTCTGGTGTTGGTGAAAGGTATCCACAGCTGCTGATGGATATATTTGGGCTGATTCTTGGGTTAAAATTATTATATGTTTGTAGCCTTACTGTATTATAATACATAGCATGTGCAATATGTTCATTTTTGAGTCACATTTTAACTTTATTATTATTGCCACACTTATCTTATTAAGCTTTTAACCATTTCAAGTATTTTTGGGATACAGGCACATGGGACAATTTTATATCTTATATTATGGCGTGCAGGAATGGTTTGGCAAGTGGGCAAGCCCCCCACTGGTTTTCAATATTTCTACTTGCATATATGGGAGATTAAAGTAAACAAAGCAATGTTTTATGCAGTTACTGCTGATGTTAATAATTTCAGTGGTTTGGTTAACTAGGTATCTTTCTTGTGATTAAAATGTTTTTATGTACTGTAGTAAATGGTCATTGTTTTGCATGACACCAATCACACACACACACACACATACACACACACTTTATTTTTTCAATCTGGCAGGGAATTGGATGCCTCTGGATGGACCAAAGGAGTCCTGACCCATTCCAGTATGTCCTTTTGGACAGAGCCAGATGTCTTCCATCTGTGTGTGTGTGTGTGTGTGTGTGTGTGTGTGTGTGTGTGTGTGTGTGTGTATCAGCTGCGTACCATTACTTTGCAGATCACATCTCCTCACTATGGAATCAAACAAAACAAACTGCAATGTGTGTGTATATAATAATTTGATATGAATATATGTGTGGGGATGTGATCTGCAAACTATAAATGACTGTACTCTGTTCCCAAGGACTGTGTGAAAATATAGCAGAACAAGAAAATGATTGTTTCTGGATTTCTTTTTGTATAGTGAAATAATATACACTCTTTTGGCAGTACAGCCAAAATTGTGTGGCAGCACAGGACTCAGTGTCAGCCATGTTGTTTGCGTGTGTGCCAATAGGTCAGAATAAAATGCAGAGTTTGGAAGTTTATTTACACTTAAAAGTGATACCATGAACCCAAGAACAATAAAAAGTAAAAAAATAAAAAACAGCACACAAAAGACCATATCAACCACTTGCTTGTGTGTGAGTGAGTGAGTGAGTGAGTGAGTGTGTGTGTGTGTGTGTGTGTGTATGTGTGTGTGGATGTGGTTGTATGTGTATTTGGTGTGGTGTGGTGTAAATCACTATGAGCATATCCACATGTCCTAAAAGCTGAGAGATAACACGTTTCAGGTCACAGTGTGAGAGTCTATAAATCAGTGAAAACGGCACAAACACAGAACCTTGTTTATATACCGTGTAAGGACTTGAGGTCATAGCGTACTTCATAATATGATAGTCATGGTTGTATATGTACACTAAATGATCACTGGATTAGGAACACCTACCTTGTATCTACACTCATGGTCCATTTTATCAGCTCCACTGACCATACAGGAGCACTTGTAGTTTTAAAATTACAGACTGCAGTCTACCTGTTTTCTGCATACTTTCTTATTCCTCATTTCACCCTGCTCTTCTATAGTCAGGACCCCTACAGGACCACCACAGAGCAGGTATGATTTGGGTAGTGGATCATTCTCAGTGCTGCAATGACGCTGATGTGGTGGTGTGTTAGTGGGTGCTGTACTGGTACAAGTGGATCAGACACAGCAGGGCTGTTGTAGTTATTAAAGCCCTCTGTCTCTTGACCCGATTGAGAATAGTCCACCAAAAATGTCCACCCGAAAGCACCCTGTGCCTACTGATGAAGGACTCGATTAAGACAGACACAAACTGTGTGAAACAGATGAGCCACTGCCTCTAACATTACAATCTACAAGGTGGACGAAAAATGCAGGTGTGTCTAACAGAGTGTTTAAAAAACTCGATCCACTCATTTCAGTGCAACACACATTAACACACTACCACATCAGGGTCAGTGCAGTGCTGAGAATGATTCAGCATCCAAATATTACCTGCTCTGTGGTAGTGTTGAAGAACAAAGTATGCAGAGCAATGGATAGACTACAGTCTGTATGTTAAACCTACAGAATCCTCAGTGATGTACAGTGAATGTAGAAACAAAGAGGTGGTCATACTGTTATGGCTGATCAGTGTATATACAGTGTACACACATAAATGCACACATGCATTCCTTCAGCCTGCCTTACACTAAAGCATGAATAAGCACACTGATCAGTTCTCTTCTCTCTCTCTCTCTCTCTCTCTCTCTCTCTCTCTCTCTCTCTCTCTCTCTCTCTCCTCACACTCTTTCACATATCACGTAATTCACTCTGACAATCAGTGTGAATTGTTTTGTTCTGGCCTGTCAGTCAAGTCCATTGTGATTGCTTACAGACGAGTTGGAGAACTATCCGAATTCCTGAGATCCAGGTTCTCAGTGAAGAAGGCCAGTGAATACACACACACACACACACACACACAGAGAGATTTTAAACCCAATCAGTCCTCTCCAGTTTCTTTCTGCATATATACATTTTGTTGTTTTCTTTGACACAACTCATGTCGTTGTCAGAAAGAACATACAATCAAAACCACAACCCTATTCCTGCTCCACACACATATTATTTCTTCATGGAAATGGCGGAATTAGCAAATGTTTGGCAAAATATTGGCAAACCCTTATTCAACTGAATAAAAAATTGTGCTGAAACTATTTTATATAAAGTATTTGCAAAATGTTGAGTCGCTGTCACAGGGCTCCAGGGTCCTGGAGTTGTGGGTTTGAGCCCCGCTCTGTGAGAAGTTTGGTGTGTTCTCCTTGTGTCCACGTGGGTTTCTTCCGGGTGCTCCGGTTTCCTCCAACAGTCTAAAAGTACATGTTGGTGCAAGGTGAATTGGTGACTCAAAAAGTGTCCGTAGGTGTGAGTGAATTTGTGTGTCACCCTGCAAAGGACTGGCGCCCCCTCCAGGGTGTGTTCCTGCATTGCGCGCAGTGATTCCGGGTAGGCTCCGGACCCACCCTGACCTTGAATTGGATAAGTGGTTACAGATAATGATAATGGGTGAATGAATGAATAATGTTGAATATCCAATTTAAAATTCGCTTCCTCTAAACTGGAATGTGATGTATTAGCTAAATAAAAAAACACAAGTTGTGAGCATTAATAACATAAACTATACCACCATTCTTTTCATTTTATTATTTATATGTTGAGTTATGTGACAACTGTTGCTATAAAAAACATATTTGTGGGAGGAGCAAATGTAGGATAATTAGAATAGAGAACAAAAATATTAAAAGCACTGATTTACTTTTAGGGTGGTGGAGCAGAAAGTAGTGTCGCAGTCACACAGCTCCAGGGGCCTGGAGGTTGTGGGTTCGATTCCCACACTGGGTGACTGTCTGTGAGGAGTTGGTGTGTTCTCCCCGTGTCCGCGTGGGTTTCCTCCGGGTGCTCCGGTTTCCTCCCACAGTCCAAAAACGTTGGTAGGTGGATTGGTGACTCAAAAGTGTCCGTAGGTGTGAGTGAATGTGTGAGTGTGTGTTGCCCTGTGAAGGACTGGCACCCCCTCCAGGGTGTATTCCTGCCTTGCGCCCAATGATTCCAGGTAGGGTCTGGACCCACCGCGACCCTGAACTGGATAAGCGCTTACAGATAATGAATGAATGAATAAATGATTTACTTTTGCCTTAAAATTAGGTTTTTCCTCTCTTTCTCAGTCTTGGACACACACACAGACAGGCACATTCAAACACTCACGCATGCACTCAGATAAAGTTCAGGAGGTTGAATACTGATATAATTCTGGCTCTTTGGGGCTTCTTCAAACAGTAAATCTCACTAAAGTTGGATCACGCAATTCTCCATAGTGCATCATTAATTATGTCAGCATGCATGTGCAGGAAGTAGAAGGCAGGGGAGTTCATGTAGTGCATGTGCATGGGAGTGCATTTGCGTGTGTATTTGGACTGATGTGTTGTACAAGGTGAGAAATAAAGGGTGTCCCAGGGGGTATGGCTTCTTTTTATTAGTTTTATGGATTCTGCAATCACCAGATCAGAATTCTGGAGAGTCCCTAAGAATAGAGAGAGAGAGAGAGAGAGAGAGAGAGAGAGAGAGAGAGAGAGAGAGGGAGAGCGAGAGAGAGAGAGAGAGAGAGAGAGAGAGAGAGAGCTTGTATTATAGATTATAGATGGTGTTATAAAATAATCCAGAATACGAAACTGTAACAAATGTATTTTTCTGCTTTTGGAACTAGCACCTAGCACCAGAATGCATCCTGGATTTGTACTTATATTCGGGTTTTACAATAAATTTTGTGAATCTCGCTCTCTTTCTCTCTCTCTCTCTCTCTCTCTCTCTCTCTCTCTCTCTCTCTCTCTCTCTCTCTCTCTCTGTGTGTGTGTGTGTGTGTGTCTGAGACTAGTGTACTGTTTTACCCTGTTGCTTTCCAAACCTTAGGTTTCTGGGCAGTGGTTGGATTTTGCTCTTGTAAAAGAAGATTTGGCTCTATGTCCATGTTCCTATGTCCAGTTGTTTATACATTTGCATATTTGTGTGTGTGTATTTGTGCAAATGTCCATTGGGGGGTGCATGCAAAGTGCAGCCAATAGAGGCACTAATCCAGGGACTAAGGTCAAAAGTTGGAAGGTGTTGACCTTGGGGTATATGATTTCAATCAGCAACCACAAACACTGCCCCCCCCCCCCCAACACACACACACACACACACACACACACACATACAGACATTTAATTCCATATGGTGTGGGATGTTGCGTTCATATATGTTTTTGAGTTTTCTTGTGCATTTACATTACATTTCTAAGAGTACATACTGATACATTTGCATTTAGACCTTGAAGATACTTTTTAAATGTCACAAGCATCATCCAGCCATTTGAACTGTGGTGCAATTAATGCATTGTTTTTTTTAGGAGTAGAATCATTACTTTGTCTACAAAACCTAAGTAGCTTCTTCAAAACCTCATATAGCAAATATTTACAGTTTAATGAAATAAAATCCCCTCTTGTTATGCAAATCATTAAATTTCACAATTTCTACATTTAATTTTTACTTTACATTTGGCCCTTTTTTATTTTGAAAAAGTCCCAATGTTTCCTCCTACATGCATATATTTCCACCCTCTGGCTGTAATGTATGTGAAGGTGTATATTATGTGGTAATATAGTTGTGCTGGAAGCTGCAGGTGGATGGAAGCTGGCTGCTTTAGAGGAATGGAGAGTGCCAGATATTGTTGAGCTGGAGTGTTTTCATCAGCATCTCTGCAGGCAAGTTGCCTGCGTCAGGGGTTTAACTTGTGGAAGGTTCATCCATTTCTCCAAATGCAGTCTGGGCAAAAGAGTGTGTGTGTGTGTGTGTGTGTGTGTGTGTGATGAAACACAAAGACAAACAATAGGTACTGTAAGAAGTGTTCAGATGCACCTATGCAAAAAATACAACACTGCAAAATACTGGTCAGAATGTAAACCTCCCACCCCTTGTGTGTGTGTGTGTGTGTGTGTGTGTGTGTGTGTGTGTGTGTGTGTGTGTGTGTGTTACCAGGTAATTATTACTGACAAACTGTTTCCTGTAACTGAGTCAATTCAGCTGGAACACTAAAATAGGAAAAAGGACAGCCCAGATAACAACATGAGGCCTTTGGATATCTTTAGAACATTCTTTAAAGATGCAATGGCATTATTTGGTAGGGTCTCAGAAATATATTTTCCTAAATTGTCATGTTATAAACAGCACAGGACCATGTTTGTTCACGGATTTATGTCCATTGACTTTAACTACTGTACAGTATGCACATAACTTTATGTAGTGGAATTGCACATACCTGTTTTTTCCAGGTTCTGCTTAAAACCTGTCATTTTAAAATAATTAATAAGTGAATTCCACTACTATAAATCAGACACACAAATCCATGGATTTTCAACTGACTTAAATAAAAGCCTATTTCATATAATTTATGCACAATTTTCCCAAATATTTCAACACTATCAATACATTTATAATTAGGGGTGTTTAAATGAATTCTGTAGGTGTGAGTGAATGTGTGTGTGTGTGTGTGTGTGTGTGTGTGTGTGTTGCCCTGTGAAGGACTGGCGCCCCCTCCAGGGTGTGTTCCCACCGTGACCCTGAACTGGATAAGCGGTTACGGACAATGAATGAATTAACAGAAAGTGTGACAATGACAAAGGGAAGGGAAACACAGAAAGAGCCAATGAGGGAGAGTGAGAGACAGAGATAGACAGAGGGAGCAATAGATGGGGAGAGTGCAAGACAGAGGGAAAGAAACACAAATGACAGGAAGACAGATTGAAAGAATAACAAATAGGATCACAAAGAGTGATGGACTAATTGAACTGAGGGACAGAAAAAAGGAGAGTGTGTGACAGAAAGAGAATGTCAAAAAGGAAGAGGGAAAAAAAGAGTCACTCCCTATCTCTGATTCGTCCGTCCATCCCCGGCCCCTAAACGCCTTTCTGCTGTGCTTGCACAAATTTTACATTGTTGGCAAAGAGAAGCACTGCGGCCCCGGGGCCAGAGAGAGGAACAGGAGCAGGAACAGGCTGGACCCCCTCTCTCTCTCTCTCTCTCTCTCTCTCTCTCTCTCTCTCTCCCTCCCTATTTTTCTCTGATTATACATTCATACATTTTCTTGTGTACCCTTCTAAATCTGTTTTTCACTTCTTTCTCTAGTATCTTGTGCACTTTTTCGATTCTCTTATTATCCTTTCTCTCTCTACAAACCATCTTTCTCATTCTGTCTCACATTTCCACTCCTTATCTCACTGGTTCCTCCCATCACTCTCTCTCTCTCTCTCTCTCTCTCTCTCTCTCTCTCTCTCTCTTCCTCTCTCTCTCTCTCTTTTGTGAGGGTGGATTGTTCTGGGCTGTGGTGGGAGGATGTTTTTGCTTTATTTTGGTCTCCAGCTTTTTTGGGGGAGTAATGCTGTACCCGCTCACACACACACACACACACAAACACGGACACACACACACACACACACACACGGACACACGGACACACACGGATACAGCACGAAACACACCAAACTGACACATTCGCGCTGACAGGACAGTCAAGGCTCTGGCCAAATCAACCAGATGTAAACACACACACACACATGCACACATAAATACGTACATCAATGGATGTTTTTTCTAGCCAAAGAAAACTAACTCACCATTTAAGAATGGGAGAACTGGAGTCTGTAAATCACATACAAACATGTGCAAACCTGAAGCTCTATCTCTAAAGACTGATGATATCCAGCAGAGCTCATGAATTCTTCTGACATCATAAGAATTTTGAAAAACTCTCTCTCTCTCTCTCTCTCTCTCTCTCTCTCTCTCTCTCTCTCTCTTCCTCCCGCCCCTGTAGCCTTATCTGACCTACAGTAACAAGACCCAATGTTCTTGGCCTGTGTGTGTGTGTGTGTATGTTCACGTGTGTGGGTGTGTGCGTGCAGTACTCCGTCATAACTGACATATCCTCGGCTCAGTCTTTTTTACAAGCGGCTCATATGAATGAGAGATTATTGAAAATAATATCCTTTACTTTATGCTAAATTATGAAAACCATTAGAGGCTTAAAAGGCAAACAATAAAAGCGCTCTCCGTGGGACATATTTTCCAGATGTTCCTCAGTAGGACGCAACTTGCCAAGTTCTTCGAGGAGGTTTACTTTAAACAAATGTATCTTGGCGTGTTCACTGAGGAAGGAGGGGGAGAGGAGGGTGGGCGACACAACCAAAAAGGTTCATCGCTCATTTTTATGTCCAGTTCTTGGATGTTTTGATTTCCCATCTGCAAGGAAACCTGCAATAAGAAGTGAAACGCAATGTCAATATTTGCCGTTTTGTGGGAAAAAAGAAAACATTTTAGCCCACATCCACTGGGGAAAACTTTAGAGTTTTGATCATTTCAAGTGTCTTTTCTCCTTCTCTCTCTCTCTCCCTCTCTCTCCCTCTCTCTCTCTCTCTCTCTGACCCACACACACACTGGCTTAGTGCCATCTCATTTCATATGTTGCATATCCATCCTTAAACATAAGGAGTGTCCACACATATGCAAGCCAACATCACTTGGCCAAGTCCAGCTACAAGCATCAAAGCTCACTTCATACTTTCACTGTGATTTACAATGGTCAAGCACAGGCTCAAATAGTGCACCAACCTTTAATATATCATTGGACGATGTTAATAACTGTATTATATAGATTAAGTGCTTCTAACTTATTAAATGTAAATATTTTACATCAGATTGAGACTTCATTTTATGCAGTGTCCTACGAGGGGGTGACTTATTAAAATAAATGAATATAATATAGCTTTAGTAAAAATAAACTAGAGATGTGCATGTCCTTGTCGTGCTGTGTAGTTTTAATGGTTCCAAGGTATGGTTAGGGTGTTCCAAGCAGTTGCTAGGCAATTGCTGCTATCTGGTTACTAGGGGGAAAATATATTTTTGCTAAGTGCACTATAGTATTTCAGTTTGCTGTTAAGTGGCTGCAATGGTGCTAAGGTGTTTCTAGGTGATTACAATAGTATCCCAGATGGTTGCTAGGGCAAATTGCTGTGGTATATCATGTTGTTGTTAAAGTATCGCATCTTGCTGCTAAGGTTTTTCTAAGTGGTTGCTATGGTATCCCAGATTGGATGGATGCCTGTGTGTTGCTGTTGGTTGTTAATATGATGCTGAGTGTTATGGTGCTTGTAAGGGTCCTAAGGGTTTTAGGTGGTTGCTTTGGTATTTCAGGCTACTTAGGGTTCTGTGTTTAACTCCACTCTGGGCGACTAAAAATTTAACGTTAATTAAATGTATTTATTTATTTATTTATTTTTAAGTGCAGCATAATGAAGCACTAAAGCCTAACTTCAAATTTAGAGCCTGTTTATAGACTTTCCAAATAATTTCAATTTGACACATTCTTTGCTGCTGTCAGTCAGCTTTTAAATAAGATAATAAGACACGTAAAAATACATTTTGATCTGCTGTAGCAATGGAAATGTCTGAGTTGACTCTTTTTACTATTCATAACTAGTAGTAGTGCCCCCTCCAGGGTGTATTCCCGCCTTGCGCCCAATGATTCCAGGTAGGCTCTGGACTCACCGCAACCCTGAACTGGATAAGCGGTTACAGATAATGAAGTAGTAGTCACGCTCTATGTTTTCAAATTTTTGTTTTGAATAAGAGGTGATGGAGAAAAGGCCTATGTTTGCTACCACAGTAATTGTGCCCTGAATGAACATATATATTTCATTTGCACAATGAAGGCCCCCCTGTGAGCCTTGGTTTTCTCTTGCCATTGTCGCCTCTGGCTTACTCACCTGTTTTTACGTTTCATGTTAAAACTTTGTCTTTACTGGAATTCCATGAAGCTGCTTTGTGACAACATCAGTTGTAAAAAGCGCTATACAAATAAATTTGATTTGATGATTTGATTTGATGACTTTATGTGCCTGAATTATTTATCACTCTCTTGCTCTTTATTATTAATTTGCAACTTTATGGTGTGTCTTGAACCACACATTTCTCAAGAAAGAAGGTTTTTCACTATGCTGTGCTGTCAAAATGATACGAAAATTTGACTGAATAGAATGTGATTTTGCGTCTGATAAATTTACATTGGACAGCGTGAACATCAGCAAGGTTTACCCATGCTCTAGACAACCCGGAGTGGTTTGGAGAAGAATCCGAGATGCCTTTTTATCAGGAAGAATATTTTCTGCTTTGCACCATGCAAAAGACACCTGGCAGCTGAAACACCATGGCCAGCCAATGACCTTCTCCCACACAAGGCTCCAGCCAATAACATCGTCTGAAAGGGGCCAGCAGCCAATGACCTTTCCCTGACCAGGGGTGAAGCCAAGCAATGTACTCCACCTATAGACAGAAACCCAGAGCCAGTGCATAGTTATATACAACCAACCATCTGGCTTTGAGTTAAGCTGACTTTGAAATCGGCCATAATTCTTCGCAAATGTGCAAAGTGTTAACACTGAAACCCCACTGCCTAATGCACCACCCTGCAATTTGTGTTGGTTTTGCAGTTACGTAAAATCTGAAGAGATTGATTGAGTGGTGTTGCTATGCTCTAAAGAGAAAGATGCGTTCTGCCAGTCAAATATGCTAGATAAACTCTGACAGAGAGGGGAGGGGGACTGTGCTGTATGATATTAATGAGAATATTAAAACAGGAGACAGCGAGAACCCTGCTGAGAGTAAACAGAATCAGCATAGCTGACATTCCTCTAGTAATCCTTGCAAGTTATACTCCTTCATTTGATTTACAGCAGCTCTGCCACTGTGGAACCCTTCGTACTCCTGCACTATGTAGCACCTCTTCAGTTATAACACAAAATGCATGAATCAATATTTGTCTGGAGTGCAAAAAAGGTCTTCAAAAAAGGCTCTCCACAATTAAACCAATACTTTTTAGTTCACATGACACAAGCAGTAAGTGCAGAGTGCAACAGAATCTCCATATGAATAATGTATTAGAATGTTGTAAAAATATTGGATGATTTAGAGAGTGTATTTTTGTGGGCCCAAATATTATGTTAATAATATGTTAATATGTTTTTCGGTCCAAATAAATGCTTTATTTGGGAAATTCACAATTTCTTTAAAATTCAGTTGTGAAGATGCACACATCTTAAAAAGTCACCATCCATAGAAGTGCAGGTGCAGTGCAGCATGCCTTGTTGCAACTGTAAAATGTGGCCGAAATGCACCTTCAGGCAAAGTTCATTCTACAAACGCTGTGCAAATGACTGCACCCTTTACCTTTGCACACGTGAGAGGCTCAGGTTTTAAAAATAACAGTGAAGCAATTGAGCTGTCAATAAACCAATGGAGCTGGAGCTGGAGACAAAACCAAGAATGAAAGTTCAGATGATGAGAAAAGTCAATAAATTAAGTTCTTTTTAACTTAAGTTAAAATAAAATAAGTTCTTTTTTCCAACCAAAATGTTTTACAGGGGTTTCACTTTATTCCAGCTATGAAAGTAGTGTGAAATTTAACATGGACTGTACATCCCTATTTTGGCTGCATCACAAGTTCATTTGCTTTGAATTGTCTCACATATCCATTTGTTCCTCAGAGTTTAAACAGTGTTCTATAGGTAAATGTGCCTTTGTCGTTAAACACATCACTCAACAACACATCATTTAAGCTTTTAAAGAAAAATTGTGAATGTTAGATGAAAATCAATGCAAAATGCTCACCAAGACTTGCTCATTAGTAAACCAAATAGAATGTTACCAACCAAATGTGTAAAATGTCCACCTTTCCCATGCTGTAAACATTTCCATGCACATGCCCATATACTGAGCATTTCAAGCAAATCACACAAGCAGCATATACTGATTTACACCTTGTGAGTTTGATAATTCTACTCTGCTCTGCATTTTATTTTATTTTGTAGTTAAAGTTTTCCACCATAAATGTATCATAAAATTGGATATTTTCATATTTACATAAAGTCAGTCGAGGCTATTCTCATCTCTGGTACCACGCTGGTGGAACGAGCTTCCAAGCATTATCAGAGCAACAGAAACCCTCTCCGCATTCAAGAAATCCTTGAAGACCCAGCTCTTCCGAGAGTATCTCTTGTACTGAATGTCTTTCTTTAATGCACTTATTACTTCCTGGCATATTGCACTTAATGTAAGGTATTTTGTATAAATTGTGCTGTAGTTTGAATGTTAGATCCTCTTTTGTAAGTCGCTTTGGATAAAAGCATCTGCCATATTGCATAAATGTAAATGTAAATGTAAATGTACAGTTGAATCAAATATTTTCACCATAAATATGTTACCAGATTAACCAGGAGCTTACCTTTCAGTGCTAAGCTAGTGTTGACTTGATATGAAGCACTACGACAGTCTTGTCACCACAGCAATGTACAGTTTCAGAATGGCAGATCATACTGAATTACTCTAAAAAGTCCTATAAAAATTAATCTCAATATTTCAGCCCCTGTACTACATAAAAAGCTCCTCTGACATGATGTCATTGTGGAATGCCCTATGATGTAGTGAATGTATGCAGTGGTTGTTTTTTGCCATTCCCCACACTGATAAATAACCCTCATCATAAAATATTATTTTTAGATCTCCACACTAAAATTCAAGAGAATAATTATAGAAACTGGGGTGTGGGCAGTATATCAGGTGGTTTAGAGATGCCACTTGTGTACTTTTACCCTTGAAATAGCACTCATAATGTCTGTTTGTCTGTCTGTCTGCAAATCTCCCTGTCAGGTAGTGTGCTTGTGTCTGATGTCAGTTTCGTTACTCATTAACCAGAGTATGACTGAGAGCTGAACTGTCGCCTCAGCAGTGGGAATTTACCCTGCTATTGATTCAGCATTTTATTATCTCGGCTATATTGGCCTGACCACTCTTCCAGCTGGCACGAGTGACACAGTATCAATGGCCTTGTGCATGTAAATGAGGTCACCCAAAGCACTAGTCCTTCCAATGCAAAATTTATTACACTGGTGTCTGGCTTTGCTTACTGGCCTGAAGAGAATCTTCAGGGATAGAAATGCAGTGTAATGCAAAACCTGCAGCTTCTCTGCTTTCTGAAGAGGTGCTGACAATATCTTTCAATTTAGATGTACTTAATATCCCTTCCAAATAGTAGGAAATGGAGAGAGTAATATTGGCAGAGACACTATATATGAAGTAGCAGAACAGATGTTGCTTTGTTCTTTATCATGTTTCCAACCCACCTTTGTGTTTGTTCTTTATTGCTGTATTGGGCTTTTATTGCTGTAAGTTCATTTCTTATTAACAGTTTTTGTACATCTACTCATTGAACATTTCTTCTGAAACTAATAGGCATTTAGTCACCTTCACTAGTAGTAGTAGCCTCTACTCTTCTGGGAGAGATTTACACTATTATTAGAACATTTCTGTGAGACTTTGCTGGCATTCAGGCCCAAGGACATTAGCAGGGTTAAGTACTGGATATTTAATTGAGGATCACAAAACCTCATCACAAAGATACAGGATGAGTTGCATCACTACATAACTCTGTTCTACACTTTCCAGTGCACTGCTTGGGGCCTTTATACCACCCAAGCCCATGCTTGGCACTGAAAATGATAATGTTTTAGATGCAATATGTAAGATATTTTGAGATCTAGTGCTGAGCTCCCTCATCCCTCCCTGTTCAACACAAAAATGGGAATGCACTCTTTAGAAGTAATACTGTCCTTTTCTGGGCTATTGTAGAACATGGTGGGCCCACACACTATGTAGATATTAAGAGCTCATTCAAAGCCAACAACAACACTGTAATTCATATTTACAGGTGATTCTACATTATGAGACATGGTTTTGTAGACCATATTCTATTTCTGCTAATAGATCCATCCTGAATCTTACACATTGTACCTTTTTCAGAGACATTACACCTAGTTCTACAGTCAGACAGTAACTTAACCTTTGCTGCACATTTGAGGTAGTCATCTTCTAGTCCTTCATTAGTAACCACAGAACAATGTTAGCTGAGTATTTTTTGGTGGACCACTCTCAGTGCAGCAGTGACACTGAGGTAGCTAAAAATGTAAGCAGCACTGCTGGGTCTGATCCACTCATACCAGTGTCAACCCAAACACCTCTTCAGTTTCACTGCAGTGCAGGGGAATGATTCACAATTGAAATAATACCTGATCTGTGGTGGGCTTGTGGGAGCCCTGAAAAGTAAATTACAGGGTGTAAGGTGACCAGAAAAGTATGCAGAACAACCTACAGAACAACCAGTACACAAATGCGAAGTACACACATGCGAAGATGTGGGCTATATGTGATAAAATGGGCAATAAATGTATAACCAAGGAGGTCACTTTAATGTAGCAGATGGTTTTTTTATAAATATTTCAAAACCTTTTCATCTCATTAAAATCTAATGAATTATTACAACAAACATGGTGTACTACAAACTGAAATAGTTGTCTCATTTCAAAAAAGGAAATCAACAAAAAAAAATCAATTATTACCCGTTTTAATGTGCATACACCTTGGAGGATTTTTGAAAGAGAGAGAGAGAGAGAGAGAGAGAGATTTAAATAACGGGAGAGGCAAGACGTGAGTTGTTCATAAAGTTCACTATGTTCTTTCTCTTTTTGCTGTGCTGGGAAACCTGGATACGTCACAACTCTTTATCTCCCTGAACAGATTACACAGATCATATGCTCTCTCTCTCTCTCTCTCTCTCTCTCTCTCTCTCTCTCTCTCTCTCTCTCTCTCTCTCTCTCTCTATCAGCAAACACTGTTGGAGCAATAAAGCACACAATTTTTCTCCTCCCTCTCTCAGGTTAATCCACATAGCTTATACTCTCAAAAGGTCTCTTTTCATGTATATCCATACACATCCATACAAACTTGGTGAAGACATGCTCAATGCATTTACTGTACACTTAGTTCATTATTTATTCCTTTTTTATTGATTTGCATAAATATATATTTTAAACAGAAAATTCATCAAAATTCAGATTACAACAATTTAGAGCCTCGTGTTGCTTAAATGATGGATTAGACTTTGTAATATACTGTTCATTTATAAATGAATTCACAACTACAAAGCTGTGGATGAAATAATTGGACAGTGTACAGCACAAATGTTATTTAAGCAGGGGGGAAATTTATGGACAAAAAATTCAAATGAGAGGAAACAAAGTTGTGTCCATTCTCTGCCTCATTTATGATTTGCAAGAGACTTGCTTTGAGTTTTTCAAATACATGTGAAGGCTACCTTTTCCAAACTTAGAGTTTTTAAACTATGTCCACTAACCGGCTACACACCTACCTTGAAGATGAAAATTCCCTGACTGTCACTCTGTTGCTGCACAGGTTGTGTTAGTCATCCTCTTACTCCTTCATCAGTGGTCACTGAACCCTACCCACAGGACACTGTTGATGGGGTATTTTTAGTTGGTGGACTATTCTCAATTCAGCAGTGACACAGGTGTTTTAAAATTCCAGCAGCACTGCTATGGCTGATGAAATCATAGCAGTGCAACACACACATAACATATTACCACCATACCAGTGTGGTGGCCCAAAAATGACAAGGAGGTAATTATAGTGTTTTGATCAGTGAACATTCACATTAATTCATTTACTTTCTGTAACCAATTCATTTTCAATGCTGCAGTTGGTCCATAGCCTACACAGAATCACTGTATGAATGTTAGGAACACACCCTGGACGAGGCACCGGTCCATCACAAGGTTTCACACACTCACACCTTTGGACAATTTAATATCCAGTCTATTTACCAACATGTAATGGGAGAACCCCCCCCCGGATTCAATGTGTTTATATAAAGCACATGGAAATATGATACTGTATGAGTTGTATGAGTTGTATGAATAATTTACATAAAGGATGCATCTCTTTCAGAAAACCGTTAGCTTTAGTTTTTGTCACATTACTTATGATACTGTACAATTGACCTCCAGTTTATATTTCTTATCAATGACAAGTTATATCTTCAACAACCTCTTCGTTAAAGACACCTTAAGCCTCTTTCACTCCCTTCCTTGCTTTCTTGGACCAGTAAAACCCTCCTGCTAATAAGCAGATTATGAATGAATGGCGAGTTAAGCCGATAAAATATGAACTGTGATTGTCGAAGCACTGAGGAAATGAATGGATTTAGATAGTGCCTCTGTTCATTTTCCTTAGATATGTAAAAGGTCCTATCCAGTCAGAGTAAGCTTGCATCAGGGTGGTTTCTGTCCAGGCAAGAGTGCTGTCTTACACGTCCCAAAACAGCGTTTCCCAATCCTTGTCCCAGATTAGCCCTGCACCTCACCGTTTAGTGTTTTACAGCATTAACGTAATTGTCCTAACTATGCTCTGCCCACAAATGTGCTTTGTCCTAGCAATTGTTGCAAGATTGGACAAACTTAACAGCACTTGTGTGAAACAAAAACTGTTTAACTGAACATGTAACGCTTAGCTCAAGCTCAAAACTGGTTGGAATTCATTTGAAATGTTGAAATCCCATGTAGGGAAGCATGGGTTTGGTGTGTTTTCACTATGTATGTGCGGGTTCCCTCTAGGTGCTCCTCTTTCCAACCAGTCGAAAAACACGTTGTTAAGTGGATCGGCTGTGTGAAATTGACCATACGTGTGAGCGTGTGAGGTGCTGGCTAAGTGCGATGCTCTGCATCCTGTACAGAGGGTGTTCATGCATTGCACCTATCAATTCCAGGTAGGTTCTGGATCCACCCCAAGCCTGAAGAGAGTGAAGCTGTAGAAGATGAATGAATAATCAAAATTGTACTGTTTTTATGATTTAAGTACACTTTTTGTCATTTAATTGAGCTAAAGTTAACACGGTGAACAATTTTTGCTTATTTCATCCTACCATCATGCATTTAGCTATGTCAACACTACCACACAGCATTTATTGCCTCCTATCTGCAAAGCTTTTATAACATAGTAACAGTTGCTATACAACAATTCAGATGATTGAAAGTAATTAAAAAGATGAATTAATGTAGTCATCACACCCCTGCTTTCTTCAGAATAAGTCTGTAAATTAAGCAAATAAGTGACTTTAAAACCAAAGTTGTTTGGTGCATCTTTCCACTGTGAGATATCTAGACGTTTGGCATTACAAACCTTGTCGTTAAGTATGCTGATACACACCTACAGTTCAGAACCAATTTCCTACAAGCGTTAATCATACATAATCGTTTTTGCGTCTTTCTTTTGCTGCAAAGGACATTATGTCCTCTGCTGCTGGTGTACCTGACATTAATATTTAATGACCATGGCTAATATCTTTGATATTACAGATTGACAAAGAGAGACTGAAACTCAGAAAGAGAGCAAGATATCTTGACCTGGTAGTCACCTGATGACAACGCTCCATCAAACAAAAGCACCTGCTGTTAATCACTGTTCAATAGAAGCATGACCAGCTCAGGCCAGTTTGCAGCCAGTTTGAGATAACAGTCTGTACAGTATGTACCAAAGTAGGCCTTGTGTTAGCTGTGTTTAACAAGCACCATACCAGTCTTGTTTGTTTTATAATTAGGTCAAGAAAATCTCATCTAAATGTTAAAAGGAATAGCAATTTAAAAGAAATAAATGTAAAATATATTAAAAATTAGGCATTTTGAACAGCCTTTTCTCTGTGGGGCTACTGTCCTAATGTCCCTGTCCTGCACATCTTGAAGAAACAGGAAGGAACAATACTAGTTGATCTATTTGACATTATTGTGTCTGCTAATATTGACTGAAACAAGGGATGACGCACAGTGCGGGCAAACACCGTATGTACAGTTAAATGAAGGCATTAACAATGTGCAGCTAAGAAAGCATTTTGTTTGAAGTAGTGGGTATTGTGGGGGAGTCCCAGAAAAAGACCCATAGAAAAGCTTAGAGCCCTTCTGATTAAAGCTAGAATTTCCAAACCACAGAACAATTGAGACATGGTATAACAGTTATTAGGAAAACACAAGACATGTTTACATTTTGTATTCAATTTTAATTTACAGTGCACAATAAGCCCATCCTGTAAAAAAAAAAAAATAAAAAATAAAAACGCAAGAAAGGAAAAAAAAAAGCAAGTTGCCCAGCAACGTTCCTACTTCAGCAAAAAAATATGCCAATCAAATATTTGTGGAACACTGACAGTCATTCCTTTTTGTTTACTCTTAACACAAATCTTTTGTTAATTTAATTCTAACCACCCTAAATATGCTCCCATTATAAAGCCTAATCTTTATGAAGTAGTGCATTTAGTTTTGAACAGTGCTAACCATGCATTAACTTTCATGCTTATTCTTGAACCTTTTTATACCTAAGTTATAGAAAATGACATATACAAAAGAGCTGAAGCAAAAGATGCTTTGGAAGTCTCACTATTACCTTAACTACTCATTGTTATTTTTTTTCTTTATTATTTTTAATATTTTCAAACAGGTGTTCATAGAAACTAAAGGCTCTGTCTGGTGAGGCTTTTACACATAGCCTGAGGTACAAAAAGTCCTAGAAAGGCTATAAAAAGTGTGGCCCTATAGGAATCACTAATGGCTAATTGGGGAACTAATATTTTTGCCAAATGCCAATGGACAACATATCAAGTGAAAGAATGATTTAAAAGTAGTGGATTGATGTATAATGAATGAATGCTGTATGCCTTTCTTATTGTACAGAAGACACTATAGACTGGATTCCGCAGAAGTCCAAAGAGTCAATGAAAATTCTCCCCCAGTGTCTGAGCCTCCTTCACCTTTTGAGGCAGACACACACAGACTCAGACAGGGCCAGTGGTGCTGAGGTGATGAAATCAGTTTGAGTTGTTTTAGCAACCAACACCCCAGACACACGACCATCCCACCCCATCTCTCGCTCCCTCTCGTGCCGTCTGTCTACGTCTACACTAGTTTTGTAAGAAGTGCTCGAGGCTTAACTGCAATTTAGCGGCTTTTGTTAACGCCAGCAATGTCTGGTGTTGGGTCTGATGCAATAGGGGTCAGGCTGTCCAGGGTGTCTGGCTGCTCCGTTTAGGGACAGACGCAGCACATCTGGTAGGGACCTTCCACCCATGCAAACTTTAGCAAAGTGTCATGCCAAATACAGTAAATACAGTTCAGCGGAGGGAAATCTTTGATAAGGCTTCCTTCCCGCCCTCCTTGTGAAATGACAGACACCTGTGATGTAATACAGCCATGTACCCAAGAAGTTCTTCTGAACTTTGCATTTGGGACACTTTAACCCATGGAAGTCTAGAGTTATTACTTTTTGTTTTGATGTACTATATAAATGTGTTTACATAGTTGGATATTTAATAATACAGAAATACACACAGTTACATTTAATATATATTCTGTATTGGGTCTACTATTCATTTCTTTTTGTACCTGCTTTGATGATGAGAAATGTACATTATGTTTCTGGCATGTAATTCACTCAGATTTTACACTCATGTTTTGCACAAAGCAGTAAAATTGCTTTTGAGGCTACAAAAGAACTTGCAGCTTGCATCAGTGACACTTACTCCTTCTGCTAAACAGGAGTGTATTTACTATACATTTTCTTCCCGTTGTAGTTATAAAATATATTCTCAACTTATAAACACATTTTACAGACTTTGTAATCTGCGATTGGACCAAATTTTATACTTCTATTAGGCTTGAAAAAACAAATTAGTTTACAAAAATGTTAGCTTTTCACATGCGATGCATCTACAAACACATTCTTGATAATGAGCTTAAGACCTCAAAAAGTAATCATTTTTTAAATAAACTAGTTACTGCAATAATATTAATAATGGCATTTCAAATATTCATATGCAGTATAGGTCTGTGGTCACGCATGTTCTCCAGCCGTGTGATTCACTGTCTCTGGAGCAATTTAAATATACATCAAGCACTTCAAACAAAAATATTACTTTACATACCTTTACTACCAACTCAGGCTTGGTCTTTCCATGGTAGTGCAGAAACCATTCCAATAACCTACATATATGAATATCTGTCCGTTTTCATATTTTGAAGTAAATGATAGGTCTTCCAGAAATTGATCTCAGAGGAAAAGATCCAAAGATCTCAGAGGAAAAAGGTTCACCATTTTTATCTGCAAACGTCGGAGCTGACCTGATTGTCCTTTTCTTTCTTATGGCATTCAGAACAATTCGTGCAAACATGTTTGTGGCATTTCTCATGACTCTGACAAGCTGCCAAAGGCTGATCAAGAGCTGGGCCTGTGGCAAACTTTTGTAAAGCTGCTTTAACAACAACAACAAACGCTGGTTAGTGACTCATTCTTATGTTGGCAACTGATTTACTATGATCTTTTAACTAACTTTCAAACAGTGAAATCTTTCCCCAAGGCATTTTAAAGCATTGTTAATGTTTCTCAATGTTGGTTCCATACTTATTTACACACAACAGAAGAATGAAAACAGAATCTGAGTGTATAAAAGACAACAAAGTAGTGACAGATCATACACAACCCAGGAACAGAAAGAAAGCCCAATTCCAATCCAAATAAAATAAAGCCCCTGATCTTTTCCACATGGGAAATCCACGCTGCAGGGTCAAACCCACTTCTATTTTCAAACTCAACAGTGTCAAACAGTCGATATTTTGAATTCTTTTAAATATATAATCAATGCCGAAGACAAAATATTTAATTAAATGATGTTGTTTCATAAAAACAAAAAGGTACACAGCCTGAATTCCATTCACCAGTGTAAAAAGAAAATACTTAATGAAGAGATAAGAGGCTTCATTTTTTTTGAACTGCTAAAGGCCAAAAGAAAAGTCAGTTCATTAAATTTAGACTTGGAGTTGAGTAAACTCCAAATAAAAAGGGGTATAATTAAGATGGCTGTCGCATGACGCACAGTATAGAAATGGCGCCTTTAATGAGTGATTCTCACTGGCTGCTGTTGTTGCCACTATTGTTGTTGTTGCAGATTTCTCCGGGGGCGACGGCTGCAGCGGGGGGCTGCACGTTGTCTGCCAAGTTGTGGGCGTGCTCCAGGAACAGGTCTTTGAGCACACTCAGTTCTTTGCTGAGGAGCTTGATCTTGGCCTCCAGTCTCTCATTCTCCTCCTTCAGCTCGTTGACACGCTGCTGTGTGTCCTGTGCCTTCTGCTTGCTGCGCATGCGGCTCTTCTTCACGGCAAGGTTGTTCCGCTCCCGTCTCTGCCTGTACTCGTCGCTGTCTTTGTCTGGAATTGGCTTCTTCATTTTGCTGGGGGGTGTGGCCTTGCCGCCTCCTCCTGGACTAACTGGAACTAACTGGGGGACCTGAAATGAAAGGGTGGTGACAGCACTTCAGTACATCTGAAAGCACTTTTTCTATCCATGTGCTGAATTCAAATGGGTTCATTGAAATCATTGTTAAAAGACTGGACCAATGTTGCAGCAAGTAAGCAAAAATTCCATTCGCTCTGAGGAAGAGTGGAGGATCAATTTTCAGAGCACTACAGGCTTTACAGAATTTCCGATTTAAAATGCAAGTCTGCTTGTGAAGACAATACAAGTTTTGGTTCCAATGAAAATAAAAAATACTCATCCATTGTTTTTGTTTCTTTAAAAATGTACTCGGAGTTTAAACAAACTTTCTAATTGAGATAACAATAAAAACATTTACACAATACACAAAAATACATAGCTAACAACATGACATTTTTTCCAATAAACACAGAAATAATCTGTTTAGTTCTGCTGGGTGTAAGGTTTACATGTACTGCAATGTGTGTTTATATGCACCTGCTGTAATCCTGCTGTGGCTCCTGTTGAGTTGGAGGTACTGCTATGAGCCTGGCTCTGTATAACACTCACTCCGTTCTGATCTGTTGTGGTTAACTTCTGCTGTGACTGCTTGCTCATTTGGATCTACTACCCAATATGTCTCTCTCTTCCGCTCTCACACCTGCACCGACCTTCACTGTCGGCCTTTGCAAGTGCTTGTTTTTATTGGATGCAATGTTGTGACTGAGTGGAATGGCTGGTCGCCAAAAGATCCAATGATGGTACTCTTATCGTCCTACAGTGGAAAAGAAGAAACAACCGTTATGCTGCTATCATCATCATCTGCAGAAATATACTAAGAGGGTAATTCACAATGTTCATCAACAGATTTAATATTATACAAGCTTGTTTTAATAAAATACTGTAATGAGGGAACAAAACAATAAAAGGAATTGCTGAAAATGTTTATTATATTTAATGTATATTAATTTATTATTGCTGTCTATGCTCCATTTATTAAAAGAATCAGTGTTATAACCTTCAAATATAGGGGAAACAAGCTTCACAATGGCATCCTTACATAACACGTCAGTCATACAAAGCAATATATGGTTGCAATTTTATACTCGTTCACCTTTAAAACATACATCTTCACTACAACACAAATGTATGCAACTGTAGTAAATGTGTACACTATGATTAATGCAGTTACATTATATTCCCAGAATTTATACATCCAGCTTGCATGCTTTGATATTTGCTTTGTTCATTAACTATAACACAGCAATGTATATTTTATTTATTGTTACACTTATCTAGCGCCTTTCTAGATGCCCAAGGACGCTTTACAATCAACACTGCTCAGGCGCCATTCCATGCAACACTCCATCGATGCACACTAGTGAGAAGCGGCAGCCAAACTCACACAGTGTACTCTCAACCAGAAACGACCATCTACCTGGAGGATTGCATCAGGCACTAGGGATTCTCCCAGGATAGAACGCCAATCCATATCTGGGCATATACACACATTCACTCCCACACATACAGGCATTCATTCACTTACACAGTTATTAGAGAAGCTAGTTAACCTAACCTCCATGTTTTTGGACTGTGGGAGGAAACCGGAGACCCCAGAGGAAACCCATGCAGACACAGGGAGAACATGGAAAGGCCTCGCAAATGGGACCTGAACCCAAGATGGGTCCTTGCAGATGGGATTTGAACCCCATGCATAAGTCAGACTGTGCATGAAGAATATATGAGAAGGTCCAGCAGGAGTCAATTTAGAACATTGACACCAGTTCAGTTTCTTTGCCCTTCTTTAATTGACCACAATATAGTTTCCACCAAATAGTTTCTCAATATTGCCACACTCAAAATAAGGCATCTTCTGATAGAAGACAAATATCATTAATTAACATGCTGTGAGTTTTTATTAATGCTCCTGTGCTGCCAGTCAGCCATGACATGTTTAATGTATAATGCTTTTAAGTGTAAACTCTTATCATATTAGCCTTGAAACTTCACAAAAAAGCACACTTTAAATTATGTCTTGGCTGAAGAATTTTCTATAAACAATAATATACATCATCTTCCTCATTTACTTCTACTCAAAGAGCCCAGTGTGTACCATTTACAATGAAACTGAACTCAAGGACTGGTTTACAGTTTCACTCATATGGATCCTTTCTCCCAGTAAACAAAGGGAATTCACTGACTGAAGTCTCAGATTCACAAAGGTTTTGTGCACTTCTGGTCAAATTACACACCCTGCTGATTTTCTTTATGTCAGGAAGTAACACCACCTCTAAATGCAAAGTTTGACTTTGACTTTTATGATGAAATCAGTTAAAGTTTCCTTCTAATGACACGTCCCTGTAGATGACGTCCAACAACACTGTATGGCGGGCAAATTCATCACTATTCTTGCGCCTCTGCAGGTCCTGGCTAATGATGTGATTTTTGCTTTGCATATCTGACAAGTCTAATCGCGGTTCTTTACGCAGTTTATTCAGCTTTTTGGATCAGGTGTTATGTGTAAACTACAGACCGAGCAGATTAAAATAAATATACTAAACTCAAATAGTCTGTGTGAGTGAAATGAAATGTGAATTTCTCTCTAAGTGAAATTCTCTCTTAAATTTATATTAAAAAATTAAATAATAATAATAAAAATAATTTAGTTAGAATATAAAATTCAGCAAATAGCAGCAGATACAGCAGTTACACGGCTCCAGGGACCTAGAAGTTGTGGGTTCAAGTCTGAGTGACTGTCTATGAAGAGTTTGGTGTGTCCTCTCTGTGTCCGTGTGGGTTTCCTCCGGGTGCTCCGGTTTCCTCCCACGGTCCAAAAATACACTGGTAGGTGGATTAGGCGCCCCACCACGACCCTGAACCGGATAAGCAGTTACAGACAATGAATGAATTAATTAATTCATTCAGCAAATACATT
Organism: Hoplias malabaricus; assembly: GCF_029633855.1. NCBI lineage: Eukaryota > Metazoa > Chordata > Actinopteri > Characiformes > Erythrinidae > Hoplias > Hoplias malabaricus. Next base: position 46,871,143 of record NC_089820.1, read on the forward strand.
TTTGTTTATGTTCAGTTAGTCGTATTTAAGCTCATACCATGAAGATACTCACTGAGATAATGAAGACAATAGTTAATTTGACATAGATTAAGTGTTTCCTTAGAGCCTTACTGCAAACTGTATTACAGATACCAAAAATACCATAGTGGGTAGACTATTTCTGTGTCTGATTTTGTACTTAGTAGTACAAACTTGGCGAGTTTGACTTGCAATTACAAGCTCCCGCAGACAGGAGGATGCGGTGGTCATTCTGTAATTGGAACGGTGGGGTACTTGATGAGTGATCATCTCAGTGATGGGAAAAAAGCCATCGTGCTGAGGTTTGTGTCAAATACATTCTGGGATATCTGACTTTCAAGTCTACAGAAGTCACGTCCCAGTGCATTTGGAGTGTACTTGGCTAGATGTGTTCTTTTAAATGGAACATTACTTGGGCTGCAACTGATGACGTTCCCCAAGAACATGAGAATGTTAGAATGCACAAGAACACATATTGAGAACAGCTTGAATTCTGTAGTATTTTTTTAAACCCACATTAAAACCACCTTAAAACCACTGAACAACAGATGCTCACTAACCACAGGCAAAAGTTCTGCATAACCCTCAAGTTATTGTCAGGAACTTTTAAACAACTAATTCAATCTGAGTTCATTATAAAGGAATCAAACAGGATGTCATTTTTTAAACAATGTGAACATAGTTGTTGGCATCAAAATATGTAAGAAACTGGAAAACATCACTGAACTGACTTATGTCAATGTCTTTTGATGGTGTTTTTTATTTATGTAAGGCACCACTTAATCGTTTTGCTTATTAGACTAAAATGCACAGTAATAAATGTTTCCAGTACAAAGCATTTCAGTCAGAGGCAAATCTCCGGTGTTGAAATTAAATCATGGCTGTCTAAAACAGCAGGTAGCAACCTCAAAGCCTTGCTGTCCTTCATGAGTCTGCTCTTCAGAAAGCAATGTTTTGACATGAAGGTACCTGTAATGAGATATTTTAGTTGACAGATATATGAAACGCAGTATTACCTCATGAAATTACCCTGAAAGCAGGTAGAATTTTTACAGACTGTCAGTTTAACACTGACTCCGTGAGATTGTGCTAGAATGCTGGCATGCTCTGGTCATCTCAATTGTTTAGGGTAAGGTGTCTGTGTTTCTATCTTGACATTATGAAAATAATTAACGGTGCTTAATATTATGACAGGTTTTTAGCCTTGGCTCACACAAACAGTGACCCTGTAAGATCCCCACACTGTAAAAAATGTGACCCATTAGTTACTTAAAAAAATTATGGCAACAAAGTGCCACGTAATATTAATGAGTAGATTCTAATTTTCCAACTTTTAAGTAACATTCATTGAATAAATTTACTAAATTTAAGCAAGAAATTTATGTAAATGTTAATAAAATGCACAGTTAAAATGTGTTGGATTTAGATAATAACATGCCTAAATATGAGTTAATATAGCTCAAAAATATTGAGTAAGTACAACTTAATTTCACAAGGAAAGGACCATTTATCTGAGTAAACTTAATTAATATTTAATAAATATCTTGCAAGTATTGATTTACATTTACTAAATATCTGGCAAAAATTGAGTAGCCTGTACTAGGTTTCTGGAGAAAGCTTGTTTCTAATTACTAATTATAGTAACTTTACATCTATTCAATAATATCACGTGTCACTTTGTTGCCATAATTTTTTTTATGTTAAATCTACTTAATATGTCCTTTTTGTGCCATGTTCGAGTGCATAAAAATAATACCAGGTAAAAATTTATTCAACTCTTGCAACATTTATTCACACAAAAATTGAAAATTGATACAACTACATCAAGGATCACAGGCAGAATATTTTTTGGGGATGTGATGCAAGCTCAAAACTTGCTGGTGCACTTAAATCACAACAATGTTTTGAGACTGCACTCATCTTACACCAGATCAGTTTAATTAGGATTCAGCAGGCACCTGCAAATAGATGAACATTAGTTTTAACTTCATAAGCAAGTGTAATGTTTTAGTGTTGGTCTTTTCTATTCATCTATTTTCAGGTGCATCCTGGGTCCTAATAAGATTGACTGGGTATAATTGTTAACAAAATATGATATCTTGTATTTGAAATACATTATGTACATGAAATATAAACAGACATAACCTTGCTGTACACTCAAATCATTTAAACCAGACTGTAGACCGTGAGCAAACACAGGTCATAAAATTTTATAGAAACGATTGGAATTGGAATTTTTCTTGCTTTTAATAAGTACTAATTATATTGTTTATAGTAGTGCCCTCAAGTCACGGGCGAATTTAGTTTTACGATTCAGATTCACAGCAAAAAAGTAAACTACGAGCCATATCGACTACAGCCTGTTTTCGAACGCTACAAAAACCCGAAACACAAATTAGTGCAAATAAACAGAGAATATAACACCGTTTCTGACACAGAAATAACATCAGCAGTAAAAGATCAGAGTGATCTGATTGGTCTAATTTAACAGAAACCAGGTATCTATATGGCGCGAAAACAGAAAATGCTATTGGGAAATAGATTTTTTTTTAACTTAGCAGAAAACCAAAGAGATTAAAAATAAAAACAAATGTAGCTAGGTGTTCCTACACAATATTATGAAAACATGCATTCTGATATATTGAGTATGGAACGCTAACATAATACGTAAAATTTTAAATGTTTAGTAAACAGACGAATCATTGCCTCTGATTTCGTGGTGTGCAGTGTTCCTCTAATTTGCTGAACTCTGTATTCGAACGCAGCTCTGTGTATTAAGTGAGAGTGCGCTAGTGCTGCAATGACTGTTTGAAAGTGTACTCTGACAGAGACTGAGCGTCGTGTCATGGCTTCATTATACCGTCAACAGACACATGAAACAACATGCAAACTACAGAAAGCACAACATCAGTTTCTTAAAACCGTAATTCAGGATTGTAATCACAAAAACACTTTGTTTTTTAATCAAACGTTGTTCCTCACCATCAGCTAACTCTCCAGTCTGTGCTCGAAACCGGTCTTTACGAAGCACCAGTGTTTGTAAAAAAACCGCCTCAGTTACCTGCTAGGTCTCTCTCTCCCTGCTCATAGCAGAGGCATCTGGTGTTGTTTTAGACAGAGAAAAGCTGTTCACTTTGGGAAGTCCGAGGACGTTCAGAACCCAACAATGCTGGTGTCCACGAGATTCAAAATGCTTTGGGCGGAAGTGTACGATTAAAATTAAAGACCTCCCAATGAGTAAAATCTATTACATTTTCTGGATCTTTGGTGTTACTCATAAAATATGAATAAATTCTATTCAACATATCCCAGCTAATTTTATTCAGCCAAAATTGTGTAAATTGCAATTAATACTTTGTTCAAATTTGTTGAATTTAGCTCAATTTTATTTCAAACTACATGAAGTCTTTTTATTAAGTGCAAGTTACTATTAGTTTTTAACTAAATATTAATTGACCCCAGTCCCACTTTTTACAGTGCAGTCTTTGCAAAATGAGTTTGTGAATCTTAGGATCTTAGGAATTTATTCTTCTCAAAGTCTTTTCAGAGTCTTCTAGTGTCGTTAGCATACATGTTTTCCGACTTGTGTGTAGCTTCATTCCCTGATACCCTATTTAGTGCTCTATTCAGTGCTATAGAGAACAGCCTTTTGTTTCTGGAAAGAGTAAAAACCGCAAATTTACGGTACACTGAAGTGTGTGTGAGATATATATATATATATAAGGGCTGCACTGTGAGCTTTTAAAAAATGCCACACATCCACCTGCGTCCACCAATAGGTGCCATGTTGCCAGGCAACGTGAACAATATGTTGCTAGGTATATGCTGTCTCGCGTTTGAGTCGTTGCTCGCGGTTGCATCATCGCGCTCCCGCCCGCGCGGCGCTGAGGGAAACTCCGCGCTCTCGACGCTGAAGAACAACAACGTGGACAAGTTTCTTTAGGCGAACAAAAACAGGCAGAAACAACGCAATGTGAGGGAGCGCGGGGTTTAGGAGCCGAGCAGAGCGACCACTGCGCAGGACAACCCATGTCCTGTGTGTTTTAATATCCTTGTGTCTGCTACGTAACTCCACAGGAATTGCGGGGAATACCGCTAGCGCTGCGGCCACTCTGTTAGCATTACAGAACGCTAGCATAAAAGAACAAGCACACACGGCTACATTGACAATGACACAATACTAACACTGTGACAGTACAGTATATAACACTTTTATGAGCGTAAATTAGGAATTCATAACTCTTCCTGGGCTCATAAATATTTCCTCATACCAGCTGTAGGCAGTGATGTTACACACTCAAAAATAAGATACAAAAACGGTTCTTCGAGGGATGACACAGAAAAACGATTCATTTCCCCAAACTGTAATTTAATATTACCGTGTCCGCGAATGTGCAGAATAATTTAAAACCACAAAGACTGCGTGAAAACCTTGGCTCGAACGTTTACAGTATGTTAACGCTGTTTAAACCTTCTTGGGCACGTACAGATGCGTTATTTCAGGAAACAAACTGGCTCCATTATTTCTTCGCTTTACGAACTATCTGTAGCAACTTTAAAAAAAGATGTACGTCATTTATTTTGCACTAAACTCACTCTGTTTCGGTTAGCCGTTAGCAGGCTAGCCACATTCCTAACAATGACGTAAGACAGAAACAGCTCGGCTAGCTCGTGTTATTTGCTCCTTTCAGCTCTGGCAGTGGCGGCTCCGCTGCCCCTTAAAATCCCGGTCCTAGCACCACGAGGTCCGCGCTAACTTTCAAACAGAAACCTTTACTCATACGTGTTTTGCAATCGCGGTGCTACTGAAGTTAGCAAAACTAGCTAGCAAGCTGGCAAGGAACATGCCTGAAATTTCTATTGGACTACGTTCTCGTTTGTTTCGTAAAGATCCTCCAGACGTCTTACCTGATCTAGTTTCAGATCTTGTAAGTCATTCTCTGAAACCGAGGGGTAACGTGAGTCCTCTTTGTTGAGGGACAGAAGAGCGCAGGAGCTGTTATTATTGTTTGGTTCACTGTGACTGAGCCGTGCCTGGGAGTATTGCGAAATCTTTTTGACCATGTAGGGAAATGTGTCCACTCAGCCAATCAGCGAGCAGCGGTGAAAACGATGACGAAATCAACTCTTGATTGACAGCTCAATGTCCCAATCGGAAGACAATACACTGTTTGGGGCGTTCTTATGTAACAAGTTAGTCATGAGATCATAGAAGTGAATTCGCTCAGCTGGAGTAGCCGTTAGTCAACACCAGAAACATGTCTCTGGTGCTTTAAATGTCATGTCACATTGAGGAAGTTTGTGTGTAGATCAGCTTGTGAGAAAAAGGATTAACACCCTGATATTAATGACTATTTTTAGATTTCGTTTAACTTTGTTTTTATGGAAAATACTGGCAAAGCCAGTGGGCCATGAGAGGTTTACATTACTGTTGAGTTAAAAAAATAACTGAAAAAGACTCTTGAACAATTTGCAGTTTTCACATTTCACATCTCAGCGTTTATTTGAGATCCTTAGATCAGAGTTACATATTTTGCCTGATTTGAAATCATTTTAATAAAAACAAAATGAAGTCTTAACTCATAAGCAACATACTCTATCCATGAGCACCTAGCTCAAAACCTTAACACAGAAATTCAGAAAGGTGCAGAATCATTGGTTCATGCATTCATCCCATTTAGACTACAACAAATCCCTCTTCACTGGCCTTCCTAATGTGTTCCCTTCAGTATGTTCAGAACTCAGCTGCTAGAGTCAGTTCGTGTCACCCCAGTTTTACACTGGCTACACATCAGTGTTCAATTTGAAGTTGTCCTGCTGACAAATCTTTATATTGTCTGGCAGAGCCTACTTTTCTGTACTTTTATACCCCGACTGTCCTGCAGGATCACTGAAGTCCTCTGGCAGTGGTATCTTTTCAGTACCAAAATTCAAACTAGTTATTGCTGGTGGTAGATCATTCAGAATTATAGCAATCAAGCTCTGGAACATTTTACAACAAAGTCTTCACCTCTGCTCTTCACTTTTTTATTTTAAATCTCATCTAAAACCTACCTCTTCTGTTAGCATTTCTCCACTCCTCTCTTGTCCTAAGTGTCATTCCTCTATGGAAAGCAATTTGGGTATTAGAAAAGCACTGTATAAATGCAACAAAGTCATTTTACCTCTTATATATAAAACTACAATTGTGTTTTGTTTGGTTTCAGAGCCTGGATAATAGTAAAAAGCAACAACAAAAATAATGTATAGAGGAAACCGTACCTACTATTAATGATAGCCTTCTCTGAGATATCCACTCACACACTCATATATGAAAATTTTTTAACAATCCACCTACCAACATGTGTTTTTGGAGTGCAGGAGGAAACCAGAGCCCCCAGAGGAAACCCACACAAACCCAGAGAGAACTCCTCACAGTCAGTCACACAAGATGGGGTGGTGTGACAGCAGTGTGACTGTGTGACAGCAGCACTACCTTCAACATCACAGTGCCACCACATGAAAACAGGTGTGTTTATTTAAATGTGTGTCTTTATGGAATGTCCTGTATGTAGATGCGATGTGTAAATACACATCAAAGGCTGCTGAACTCTGCTTTTAAAACTGAGTTGTGCTGTTATAGATGAACAGACTACTCTTGTTTTTAAGTAAATTTAGAGAATTTTAAGTGAATTAAACATACACTCTTCCTCTTAAAGCTGAATTACCTACAGTGGTTTTGCTAAAATTTAAAGGTGACACATTTCAAAGCCAAGAGGAAAGAATAACTGAGTGAAATATAGTGTTTTCTGCTGTCGCACGTCACATTGTAAAACCTAAAATATTCATCCAAATGTTAGAGGTGTCAGGTTGGACTTGGTGTGAATTTTTCAGAACACATCAGATGTCTTTATGCATTGACGTCATGCTCAAAAAAGCTGTTCAGGCTCCATGGGCTGTTATCTTAGAAAATTGGCTAGGAACATGGCTCACAGTGCTGATACACACAGTGCTGAATAGAAGGAGAGATTTGTTTTTCGTTTGAAACATGTACAATTCTATAAAATACTGTTTGACAAATCCAATTCCATTATACAGAAGACATCACAGAGCTCTGATCAATTTTTATTTCAAGTGTGAACCTGCTCACAATTATGTTGCAAGTTTCATGCAATTGCACATTTCAGCCAGAAGGGTTACCAACTCCCCATACATTGAACAGGTTTAAAGAGGTACGATTATTCCTTATGAAATCTTATGCCCTTTATCAATATTAATTAATGTTATCCTATCTAATGGATCTAATGTACCTTTCTAAGTTAGTCACTTTAAACATAACAGTAGATATAAATATTTTTTACATTACGAGTATTAAAAACAAGTATGCCTGCGATGAGTGACACATTAGATTGGTGTAATGTGTAGACACATTAGATTAGACAGTCAGCCCTAACACCAAAGGCTGTTCTTTTTCTTAGTGTGTCAGATAGCGCCGGTCTACCGTTTCTGTTTCACATGTAACCTAGGAGAGTACGAGATTTAGTATATCACACTTTGGCTTGACGCTTACAAAGAAGTAGACAGACATCATACCATGACCTAAATAGGGCAACGGGAATTTGTGAATGTGAGATTCAGATTATTTTTTTTTTCACTAAGTACAGTTCCCCTCATAAACAGCACTGTGTGAAGTTATACTTAACAGTAGAAGTACTTACATATTGTTAAACAATAGTTAATTAAATGTAATGTAAACTGTGCAAATTAATTTGTGCTTCATTGTGCAATGGTTTTTGAGCCTTGTTTTTTTTTTAAATCTGCTCCTTACATAATTACCATTCGAAAACCTGTCCAAACTCTGTAAGCAAATCACTTTGGGCTCTAAACCGTTCTTGTACCCTGGAAATATACCTCATTTATTAAATGAAGATATTTATTTTTGATGTACAAGTAGGCATTATGTTATTTATTATATTATTTTTATAGTACATTCATATCTTCATAAAATATTGGATTGTTGGTTTGCCACATGGACATTGAGAGATAGTCAATACATATCTTTGATGCTTTTATATGAGCAAAATAAAAAAAAAGTAAATAGGCTCGTTAAATTAGAAAAGTAGTTTTAGTTGTAAATAATTTAACGCTGTTAATCAAGGCCTTTTGCATTCTTGGTTATAACTGGGCCTAGTCTGCAGCCAATTCTGAAAGCAGCTCAGCACATGCACATTTAAATTTAAACAGAAAATAGTCCTGTGCTCGTTCTATTTCGTTTCCGAATTTACCGTAAGAGTTCCTGAAAAGCTGCACGGTGTGTTACTTGTTGTTTAAAACCAATACACGACTTCTGAATCTGCTCAAGTCGGAGAGATATCTCAGTATGTAAATGTCGCACGCTGTGGCGGTAGAGGGAGCTCCCCGCGCGCCCTGAGCGGTACTGTGTGTGTGCGCGCGTGTGTGTGTGCGCGTACGTATATATAAACCAAGTTAGACTGAACAATCTGCTGGGAAATACACTAACGGCCAGGCTGTAAAATGATTTAACACCACTCACATTTCCGTTACCACAGCGTTCACACTCATCACTCTGTACCTATCGTATCTGTTTTACGTTTTTGTTTTTATAAAAATGATTATTGAACATCAGTGTCCGTGGATTCCTCTGCACTGTGTGTTTCAAAGTCTCTCAAACAGTCCCTTAGTCCAGGCAGAAAACACAACTGTGTCCAATAACGCGCTGTGAAGAAGCCACTGTGCCATGTGTATTTGCTGTCGGCCACTAACCACCCCGTTCAAAGCCTCTTTTTTCAGTTTAACGACCAGGAATCTGAGGTTAGGACGCTTGCTTCATTTCTTTAGATGTTTCATTTTCCTGATGGTGTCCTCCACAATAAAACTCACCAAGTCTATCATGATCCTCGCTACAAGAGTAATGTTATTTAATGATATTTTTCAGCAGACATTTTAATGAACCAGTTGTGTACAGTAAAGTCTGTGGTAAACCCCTGCAGACACGCTTTAAACCCTATGAATAGCCTTAAGTGCGAGTGAGTTGTTTGCGTGTGCATTACTGGTGAAATGTAAGTGATTGTTGCCGTGAACGAAGTCCGTTTTTCTTCAGCAAAGTCTAGGGCTAAAGATTTATAAAATGTCATTGGTCAGAATCTACGCAGAGTACGCTTCATGTAGGTGCAGTGACTTTAGTGTACAGGGGATCTCAGCACTAAAACCAGGTCTGAGACTTTTTTACAACATGTATTCCGAATTAAAATATGATGCCCGGACTCTGTGCAGGACGTGAGAGCGTTGTACCTCCTGTGTGTGTGTTAGTGTGTGTGTTAGTGTGTGTGTGTGTGTGTGTGTGTATTTGTGTGGCGCATTAGGACCCGGGGCGCGGCTTGTGAACTGCTCTATAAAAGCGCGGGTATCGCGCTGTGTTTCAGACGAGCGACGCTGCTTCACACACTCGTACTCGTTCACTTTTTTTCTCTCGCTCTTCCTCTCCCTCCCTCTCTCTCTCTATCTCTCTCCCTCTCACTCACACCCGCCCACAGTCACCAACGGGCGGGACACCCCGACTAGAGACTCACCTTTCCGCGGCACGGCCGACGAGCGCGACCCGCTTCCAAAGCTGGATTCCCGGAGCTCGTCACCATGGCCGGCGGCGTTTAGGTCCTCAATGGAGCAACAACCACACATGTACGAGGTCGGCGCCCGGCCCCCGCTCACCAGCTACGGCTACAAGGACGACCTGAGCGAGATCTGCGAGCACGAGAGCTCCATCGACATCAGCGCATACATAGACCCCGCGGCGCTCAACGACGATTTCCTCGCCGACCTCTTCCACAACAACAACAACAACAACGCTGGAGTTGGAATCGGAGGCGCAGGAGGAGTAATCGGCGCCCGGCACGACAAACTCAAGCTGGCCCCGGGTGACTACGGCGGCTACGGGGGCTACGCCGAGCACGCGTACGGCTACGCCGAGCCCGTGAAGCTGGAGACGGCGTACGAGGCGCGCGTCAGGCCCGCACTTGCTATCAAGCAGGAGCCGCGGGAGGATGACGACGAACCGGCGAAGTTGCTGCCACCCCCCGCCTACCAGTACGGGCACCAACACATGGGGGGCCACCCCCACCAGCATAACAACCCTCCGCACTTGCAGTACCAGATTGCGCACTGCGCGCAAACTGCCGTGCACCTGCAGCCGCCGGGACACCCGACACCGCCGCCCACCCCGGTGCCAAGTCCCCACCACCATCACCATCACCACCAGCAGCACGGAGGCTCAATCAAAATGTTAGGAGGAGGCGGAGGAGGTGGAGGAAAGTCCAAGAAGCCCGTGGACAAAAGCAGCGCCGAGTACCGGCTGCGGCGCGAGCGCAACAACGTTGCCGTGCGCAAGAGCCGCGACAAGGCCAAGCTGCGGAACGCCGAGACACAGCAGAAGGTGATCGAGCTCGCATCGGACAACGAGCGCCTGCGCAAGCGGGTCGAACACCTCACGCGCGAGCTGGACACACTGCGCGGAATCTTCCGCCAACTGCCTGACGGCTCCTTCGCCAAAGCCGCGGGCGGCTGCGCTTGAACAGTATGTCCGCCCGACAGACTTGAAAAGACGCGCGACACGGTACTGAAAATGATACAGTCGCGGGCAAAAGTTTGCGGCCCCTTGGCTGGTCAAAAGCAGTTGTTTTGTTGATTTGATCTGAGTGAAAACCAAGGGTCCTCTACAGAGAGCACGTGACTGTGATGTGTCTCGTGCCAAAGTTATGTTTTAGGCTATTTTCCCTCCAGTAAATGGTAAACTCAGCAGATACATGCCTCAGTTCACTGTAGAGGAGGGGTTCATATTTTCACTTGGAACAAAGCAACAAACGTCATCTGACCTGAGGGGTCCGAGCTTTTGTGTACATGACTGTAAAAGTGTTTCCCACACGAGCCAGGCAGCTGCGGTCTATTAGTGCCTTTTGTACAAATATGAATAATGATATAATAATAAGCTCATGTCTGCACATAGGCTATTTAAACTTATGGACTTCATGGCAGTGTTGTTGTAGTTTTGCCTGTGTAAGAATGCCAAGCATACAGTCTGCTGCACAATCAGGTCAAATGACAGGTTTAGCTGAGAAGTGAAAATAAGTACACATACAGAGAGCAGTTTATGTTTTATATTTCCAGTGCTGAACGCAGCCTTTAAATCAATATGTGCAGAAGAAATGTCATGTTTAACTCCCTATAGGGAATGTGTAACATACTTCCACTAAGAGAACCAACAAAACCTGTCATTTGAGCAGGAGTGTTCAAACCTCTATGTACAACTGTATCAGTGCAGCTCATGTAGGGCATGATTTCACTTCAACAGCTGTTTTAAAAGGTTTTGAAAGGTACCAGCTTTTATTTTTTATCCCCCTCTCATTCTCAGCAAAGCTCAGCGTGCACAAACTTTTTGCAAACCTCACTTTTGCAGAGACCTAATCATGCACAAAGATATTTCCCCTCTGTTTGGCAGAGACTTAAACGTGTACTAATGAAGTTGTGCTGCCATTCTGCTTGCAGGCTGAAGCACAGTACAGTACAGCAGCCTGGGATGGACCTTGTGTTTGAGTGGGAAGGGGGTTTAATATGTGTGGACTAAAATTGCCATGCCAAAGCAAAGGACTGGAAGCTCAACCTGTAAACTGTGGTCATCTGCCCTCCATGCGGCGGATTTATATGCACTATGTGTGGTCAGACCGGAGCACACGATTGGGGTACTGATGTGTAAAAGCTTTGTATTTATGCAGTAATGATGATGGGTGGAAGGGTGTGACAGGAGGATCACCCTGTGCTTTCTCACCCCTGTGAAGTGCTGTTGTAGCTCAGTTCATATTTTTGTTGTTGTTGTTGTTGCTGTTGTTGTTTTTGGACTTATTTTTGAATGAGAACTGAATATCAGTGCCTTTCGACCTTTCCTGTCTCTATCGTCACCACTGGCAGAACCTTTTCCCTCTTTTATGGATTCTGTTAATCTTTGAAATACAGACTAGAGCAAAGGAAAAGGAAGCACTTTTTTTACAAACTGCCATAATGCAAATGTAATATGAATGTTTCAAAAATACTTTTCAATTGTAAAATGAACATTATATATGCCAAAAATTACAAATTATAATAAAAAGAATATTGTGTTACTTAATATCTGCTGCTATTTTACTCAAGGAATGTCTTTTTCAACTGTGTGTTTATTCAGGATTCACATATGTTTTCATGAACATAATGTACAGCAGACAGCAGCTCAAAATATGTAGCTTATGAGGCTTACCTCAATGCACATGACAAAGTTAACTCAACTGTAATTCCAGTCCTCGTCGACAGACGGCGCTTCTGAGTTGTTTGATTGTAAGTCTGATGGGATCTGGATTCACACTTGATTAAAACTTGAAAATTATTTGGATGCAGTGGAAAGAATATTACACAGTTATTTATATACAAATGCAGTAATCCACCACTTTAAAGAGTTTAACTGAACCTCCATATTCACTTTAACTAAAAACGAAAACGTAAGTAGGTATTTTACTGTGTAAACTTCCAGAGCTTTCAGCAAGCTTTGAGTTTAGTACAAAGTAGTCGTAATGTGTTCAAATGTAAAGATGATCAAAAACTACAGAAGGGCCCACATGATTGACATTAAACTGAAGGGTACCAAGATTCTGAAGACTACAAAAGTAGCACAATCAGCAATCCTTTGCACATCAGCAGTCATCCCTTCTTACAAATATTTACAATCGGTTTGCAGAAGATCACATATTACCCACACCGAATCATCAGCATTACTGATAACTGCTATCTTCCTGGTTATTCATCAGCAAAAAGTGATTGATTAGGTCTTTTTGTCTTGAGCTTTGAATTGATCAATTTGTCAGTATACGATCAACAAATACACGCCACTGATAACGTCAGCAGGGGTCTACGAGAGGCAGAGCAAAACTGAGACAGCGTAAGATTCTTAAACCTGTGGAGGCTTGATCATTATTTTTTGTTGCCATTTGCTGTGTTTTTGCATAACGAGCAGCGGTGTGATGGAGTGAGTAAATCACGTCTGACGCCAGTTCTCTGAAGAGCAGGAGAGAATGACGGTGCAGGAGGAATGCACCCGCACCTACTTCACCTCTCACAAACACTTCAGATTAAAATCAGTCCCCCTGGCCTGGCCTCTGTTTAGACTCTTCACTCTGCTACTCCATTCAGTTGGTTTCTGACTTGTGCTGGAATGTTTTCGTTTTCTCTGTCTTTCAATCTTTCTCTCTCTCTGTTTCCTCTCTCCTCTTTCTTTCTGTTTCTGTGTTTCTGTCTCTATTTCTCATGTCTGTCTTGCCAACTCCGTCCTCCGTCCAGGTTTTCTCATTCAGCTTCATATGTGATTGATATGAAATATATATGCTGTATTATATCAGAGTGTGTGTCTTTCACTCTGTCTCTTTTTCCTTCTCATTGGCACCGTTTCCTACTTTGTATTCAATCTGTTTCTCACTAACTTTTCCTCTGTTTCATGTTCTCTCTCTCCCTCTCTCTCTCTCTAATCCCTCTCCTCCTCTCTGCCCCCATTCATGATGTTCCTCTCCCACGCCAGTATGGGGTTCCTGTAAGACTTTCCGCACAGATGTTTGAGTGCTCCAGTGCAGCTTGTAGCCAGGGACAAATCAACACTGTTTAAATCTGGCTAATGACATGCAGTCAAATGACGTGTTGCTTGGACGTGTAACATCTTGATATGTGAATGAACAGTGATGTGGTTCACACATTTACATCGCTGAGCTAAATAAACAAAAGCACACAGCTTCTTGGCCTCGAGCAAATACACACATCCTACCTCCACTGATTGATAAATAACACATTATGGAGGTCTTCATGGCAGTGTTATAATACCGCAGCTACACTTCATGACAGCAACTGTGCTACATTTTATGGCCTCGTTATGACTTTGTTTAAATTCGGACTCCCGAATGGGGCACTGGTAAACAATGACTAACAAGCTGAGGCGTGCCCGTGGCTCCGATCCAATCCGTAAAGTTCCATTTGCCGTCCGTGGTCAGGAGTCTACCAGAACTTGGCAGGGGTACAGACGGGTGTCTGTATTTGCATAAAATATCTAATGGTAAGTGTCCAAGTGAAGAAGTCACAGGCTTTGGAAGAAGTAAAAACAACTATCAGCCTCGCTGATAATGTATTTAAAAAAAGCAGATACTGCAAGGAATGACAGATGGAATTTATGGAAAATTATATTAAAAAGCTATAAAAATGGGGCCTGAATAAAAATGCATGGTTTCTGAAAAGGCCTTAACCAAGTGTCAGAAATTTCCACAATAAGCTGACGTCTATCAAATCTTTAACCAAAACAAAGTGCAGAATGTGCAGTTTCAGACTGTTACCTCTAGTCAGTGATTTGAGAGTGTTTTTCTCATAAGCTGCGCAGTTCACTGTTGTTAAGACTAGGCTTAGAGATGTTAATTTGGTTTCAGATTAGTAGGGCTTAACTTCCCAGTATATGTAGATGATATATATCTCAGATAAGTTTAAATGAATGCAAATTTTGCTTCATATTTTCAATTTGCACCTATCTGAATTTATATAAATACGACAGTATAAAAGTTACTCTGTACCTTCTGAGATACAACAGTGCTGTGGAGTCAGTTTAACATTTGCTACATTGCAGTTTAACAATATTCATCCACTCTCATTCAGTGTAGATTTCCAAGTATACTGTCAGAACAAGTTAGGGAACATAATTGTACCATATTTTATATTAAGTGTAGATGATATTAAAGTTGTGTTGATTTCATAAACTCCATTTCATCCTGTACCTTTAGGGAAGTGTTTTTTTTTTCTGAGAGTGTAGGCGCGTTTCTCACAGAGTACACTGTGATTATCAAAAGCATCTGAAAAAGAATAAAAGACACAGCTAACAACAATCAAATAAATTGTTTAATCTCTTTAGTGAAATAGCAAACAGACACACAAACAGGAAGTTGTTCTGCTGTTATATTATAGCTAAGAACATTTGTTAGTACATAAGAATTAGTGGATTTATGGTGGGTCACATTCAGAGCACTGGATCCCAAGGCTGGTCCTATATCCATACACTACCCTTTATTGGCTTTGGTCTTATTCAACCTGACAGCTATTATCAAGACCTTCCTGTGTTGTAAGTATGTTAGACAAAAGAAGACACAAGATGTTCACTGGACTGACAAGATTGGTGTGGTGTGGCACTAGGTTTGGCATGATATAAACTAAACATTGGCTCAAAGTGTATTTTTACATGTATGATTTACTCAGTCAGTTCATCCTTATGTAGACCAGGCTTTGTACTCCATATACTCCACTGAGATTCTGTGTTTCTCTGCAAACAGAGCAAACGTGTGAGAAGAGCCAGGGTGTCCGCAGGGTGTTGGATGGACCCCACTTCTCTGCGGATGGAAGACATTACCCAGCATGCTAATGCGTGGCCGCACCTCTTGCCGTCTGATCTTGTATGGCTGATCTCCTGCTGCCTGATCTTCTGCGCCTGATCTCCCATGGCTGGGAGAACCCTCAAGTGAGTTACCTCTCCATCTGCTTGTAGTCCAATATAACATGTTCCTCACCAGACAAATAGTATTTGACTTGACATTAACATAAAGTATTACTTTGCAGAGCAATGGTTTATGTTCAGCTTTGTGTTTCGAAACAAGGGCCTTTGATTTTAGACCTTGTTTTCTTCAGAAAGTGAATCTTAAGAGAAAAATTTGTATTTTCATGAAATAGAGTACATTTAAAGATTTACTGAGCTCAATTAATAAGACTGGTGCAATAACTGCTAAGAATAAAACATTTTCAGCTTTTATAATATCTTTATAAATGGGTTTTTATAGGTCTTTACCATTGTATCTCTTTAGCTGTAACCTTCAGTCCCAAAGAATATTTGAATTGTTTGTTCTATGAAAATCATTTTTGTAATTGAAACTTATATACTTCCAACAAAAATAGGTTCTGTGACTTATAGTGAGTGGTGAAACTATTTTCGGTTGTTTACTCTTTCACCCTTGTGTTGGGATGATACAAGGAAGCCTTGGAGAACCACATTGTTAAAAAGTGTAAAAATACTTACTACTTAAGGTTTCCTTAATGCAGCTAAAAATAAAAGTAGTTGATGTAAAATCTGGTTTGGCAATTTCATATTTCTTAACTAAGGTACAAACGTATAGGAAACGTTAGAATTAGTTTGTACGTAAACTGATGCATGCATGACTGCATGCATTTCCTAGAGGAATGGATAAGGTGAACTATGCCTTTGTATTAATTATAATTTTTTAAATATTTTTGCAAAGTTGATCATCCTTCACAGTGTATTTTTAGCATAAAGGTACATATTTTCATAGCTGCTGTTATAAAACCACTCGAAAAACCCCTGCAATCACTGAAACCTGGTGATGCTTTCATTCTGCACGCATTCCTTATGTCAGAACTTCAGCTGTGTTCTTTCCTGTATACACAGTCTCTTATCGAAGCATGACTGTATTAAGAAATATGTAAAGTCAAACAGTGTAGGACTGTCAATAACTGTGTGTGGGGGGTGCACTGCACACATATGTTTAACTGCTCTATTTGACTAGCCACTCTTTTTTATTTGACTTTTGATAAAATTTTAACCAGCCTTTCACTGTGTATGCCGCTGCGTGCTGGTGACTAAGAAAAGAACACACCTCTTACAAAAGCCAGATAACTTCCCATATTCTCCTCTCTATCCTGCTAGATATATTATCCTGCTCCTCTGTTTGAGTTTGAGCCCTCTGCGTAACGTGATTTCCTCTGGTATCGCGAAAGATTTAGAGCTGACTCCCATTCCAAATCTTTCAGTACCTGCCAGCACGCTTTAAGAGCTCACTCTGGGTGCAATGATGAATGTACCCAACAAAATGCAGGGGCCAGGGTGGGGGCAGAAAGTATATATCACTGTTTGTCTGAGAGAGATCTGCTTTGGAAGGCTCTGACAGATGCCAAGACAACCAAGATGAGTTTCAGATCAGTCTCAGTAAAAAATATATATTTATATATATATATCAGAAACTCTCCTCTCTCTCCTTTTCTCTCTGTTCTCTGTTTTCAGCTTAAATCTACTGTTTCTCTCTCTATTCTCCGTTTCCCTCACTTTACTTATCTATTACCTTCTCCCCATCCCTTTTCCTATCTCCTTCCCTTCCTTCCATTTGTCTTTTTTCTTTTCTCTCTTCTTTTCATTCTTTTTTCTCTCTAAATGTTTCTGTCACCAATTCTGTTTCTTTCTTTCTCTCTGTTTCTTTTTCTTTCTCCTTGCTTCTCTCCCCCTCTTTCAAAGTGCTTTTAATTGAATGTTTTATTGTTCAGAATGACAGGCATTAGATTCATTGCAGAAAAGCAGGAACAGACACATGCTTAAGTTAATTGAGTCACATTTTTCCTCCCCCTGCCCCCTTTCCATTTTTCTTGCTTTCTCTCTCTCTCTCTCTCTCTCTCTCTCTCTCTCTCTCTCTTTCTTTGTACTTTAATGTCTTTATTGTTCTGCACTTTCTCTTCCACTCTCTCCCTCTTAATTTTAAGCTTTTTGTTTCGCTGCTGCTCTTTATCTTCTTATCGTTTTGTATCTTCTCTCATAATCTTTCTTCTCTCTCTGCCACTCCTTCTCCCTCTCCTTCCCTTACTGTCTTTTCTCCCTTTATCTTTTTCTTGTTCTGCTTCTTTCTTTTTTTCTGCTTTTTTTGCCTACTCCCTGTCTCACTTCCAACTCTCTCTCTCTCTCTCTCTCTCTCTCACTGCAAATAAAAGAAATGTAAAATAAATTGAATATAAATAATGTAGAAGTGAAGATTGGCGTCACTCAGAGGAAGGGCCTTGTGTTGGCTCTACAAATGGTACAGATTCATCATCATTATCCCGCTATTCATTATTGCTGCCATTACCTCTATGATTATGTAACCACAGGTCACATGACCAGCAATGATTCTTAAAGAGAGGCTAACCTTTGTGGTGAAAACCCTCCAGTTGTTTTACAGGATGGGCTTTCAGAAATAACAGTGAATGCCTCATACTTTGAAAAGGTCCTTTAAGCACACTTTATTGAGTGAAGCAAATAGCCCACTTCATAATATTTTGGTGTGTCCAGTATAACACTGAATATGCCAAAACAATAAGTGGGTTATGATTTTGTTTTGACAAGAGGAATGTTCAGCCTTTGTGTGCGGCCTGTGGATGACTTGAGAACAGAGATTCAAATAGCTTAAGGCTGAGAATGATTAATTAAACTCATTAGAAGCTAATGGGCATGTTAAGAAAACAGCGTGTCAGTTACTGCAGCACTGAATGTGAGTTTTTACTCTGCAAGATAGAGAATGCTGCACTTACCACCTTTAAACTTTTGGACTACATTTGATAGGAAAACCTTCAAATACTACATGCCTTTCATAGTGGAGCATGACTGTGTTAATTTCATTGCATTTAGCTTTCAATGCAGTCAGGTACGGATTGTGGATAATTAGCTCTGGATCAAAACCACACTCTGACTTCTCCCAAAGGTATTGGATTGTGATACATCCTTTAGAGAATGCAGTCTCACTCCTCCACAACCCAGGGCTGGGATTTATGCCACTCTAGCCCACACTTGTCCCTGGGCATGGTGACCTCAGTGTGCTTAACCTCAGGATGTATGCAAAAAAATGTTAAATTCTTTTAAACAATGAAACATGTATCTTTTGTAAAACACCATGACATGAATGATGAACATTCTAGGTTACTCCTGTTTTTATTCCACTTCTGCTGTAAATTGAGGCCATTTATATCCTCAGAATGTAAAGATAATACAATCATACTCTCTCTCTCTCTCTCTCTCTCTCTCTCTCTCTCTTTCTCTCTCTCTCTCTCTCTCTCTCTCACACACACACACACACACACACACACACAGCAATTTTAACTGCTTAACTACCCTCTAGCTTCATCAGACATCTGGCTGACATAAACCGTGTGCATGAACTCTGCATTACTGTAACTACAGAGCTGAAAAACCTGAAGTGTTTACACTAATAGAACTTAACATTCCTCATTTATGGCACAGCCCAGGCAAACACAGACATGCGCAACAGAACGATAGAACGTGAAAACATGTGTGTTTTGTGTGTGTCCAAAAGAAGGACGTCAATGATGACAAGATGTGAGGGTTTCATGAGGGTCTTGCACTGCTCCATATGAATGTGTGTGTGTGTGTGTGTGTGTGTGTGTGTGTGTTCTTTCTTGGGTGTGCTGCAAGTGAAGAAATGTTGTTTACACTCTACAGAGTTCTATGGTGACATCACAGTTGCTGCATGCTGGGGCAGCTTGAGATCAACAGAAAGAAAATATTGTAAAATCAGCACTTTTTCAGTTGCTTGGCCAAATTCTGAGGAAACAATTGAGTTCCTGGATGCTCAGACTTCATAAGTACACATTTAAAATTCTAACAGAATTTCAGACAAGAAAATACATAACCGATCATAACGTGTGGAAAACTCAAGCCTTTAATACATAACTCTATCTCACTCATTCCCTCTCTCAGTCACACTCATTCTCTCATGCACTCACTCAACCCATTTGTAAAAAGTTGAATCATGCATCCATAACCATGCCTGTATGTTGTTGAAGTTTAATACACAAACAGATACTTGTTAACAAAGACTACTAAGAAATGCCTTTATGGCCAGATTTCTTTGTATTAAAATGTTGGTCCTAAACAATAATAACAAACAAATGATTAAATATTTTGAAGTTCCTGAGAGTTTATGATCACGGAAAACCTATTATTTTCTTTTCATACCAATTTACAAATCTTGTCTCATTTGCTGGGAAAGGACAGCACAATGACACAGCAGGTAGTTTTGCTGTCACAAAGCTCCAGGTGACTGTGAGGAGTTTGGTGTGTTCTCCCTGTGTCTGTGTGGGTTTCCTTCGGGTGCTCCAGTTTCCTCCCACAGTCCAAAAACACACGTTGGTAGGTGGATTGGTGACTCAAAAAGTGTCCATTGGTGTGAGTGCCCCTTTTGCTCACGTACAACAATGTCATCAGAGCACCGGTTTTACTCAGAAAAATGCATACAAGTTTTTAATTTTAATGCCATAAAGCTAAAGAACCCATCCCATAAACTTGTGGGTCAGGGCTTTTAAGCCACAGGCATGTGACAGAGAGGTATGAATGAAGGTATAGAGATACATCTAAACCAATATTCAACCATTAGGCGAATTTTCCAAATATGTAATTTAATGAACACAAATACATTTCTGGGGTTTAATTGATGAAAATTTAAGGCATCAGTTTTCATATACAGGAATAATATTTTAATAATGACTGAATCAATAAAAGTTGCGGCAAAACACTTGGCGTAAATTCTGTACATTTTCTCTCTCCCTCTCTTTTTCTCTGTATTTGTGTGTGTGAGTAGATTATAAATATTTAGACTATATGTTAATGTAGGGTATTAGTACAACTTTATATAACAAGTATACTCCTAATCCAACATTTCATTATCTCTGAAATGTGTGTATAGCCTCTTGGGTTCTATACTAAGGATTGAGTGGTAAGCCACCAGTGAGCTTAATGTAATGTGCTTTGATAACTACCAGCCCTGTGCCTATACCACATCTATACATTCTAGAAACTCTTCCTCTATCCACATTATCTGATATGAGTAGTTATATACACATTGATCTTATCTACACAAAATGAGCTTAGATCAGCACTGACGGCCTGAGCTATTTGCAAACGTTGGTTTTCTAGTTCACCAATATAAGGTGAGAGTGAAAAAAGAAAAAATGGTTCGTTCTGAAGATATTGGATGGGAGGCCTGTCTGAAATTTTAGCACAAGAAGAAAAATTGTGTTAATTTGATGAGTTAGCAACTATAAGCAGATTTGTTAATATTATTGTATTGCAAAAATGCAAACTGGATTATCAAAAGAAACTGATTAATACACTGTGAGGCCTAAAATTACAAAGACATATGTTACACATCTTAATAATCTACACTTATTGTATATGTTATCAGCTCAACTGACCATATAGGTACACTTTGCGCTTGTATAATTAGATTGTATTCCATCTGTTACTCTGCATACTTCCAGGCCCTTTTCACTTTGTTCTACAAATGTCAGGATCCATACAGGGCCACCACAGAGTGTTACTTGGTGAGTATATTGTTTCCAGCACTGCTGAGACCCTGATGTAGTAGTGGTGTGTTAGTGTGTGTCCTGCAGTCAATGTAAGCAGCAGGTTTCACAAAACTGGTGTACTACTGAAATGGCTGTATATAAAATGTGAATACAACTTCAGTGTATACCTATAACTTTGTGGACACCCCTAAAAATTAGTAAATTCAGCTATTTTGTTCTGTTGTTCTATCACAGATTGTACAGTCTCCATAAAAGCATGAAATGAAATGAAACAGGATGCTTAGGAGTAATTGCATTTGAGCTTAAGGCCATTACGCTCTATTCCAAGCATCAGCTAGATGAACGTGTGCACAAATGTTGGCACATAAAGTCTAATGTTTTAAGTGAATATGTGTTGTTTCATGTTATATGAATGTATGAATTTTCTCAAATTTCTTGTAGAATATTAACCTGAATCCTGCATTTTGCAGGATAAAAGCACACTTTTTCCCCTCAGCTTTATTACTTAGGAATACCTGAATGCATCTGCATAATCTGCATATTTTTAAAAACAGCATAACCTAACGTCTCGTTGTGGTGTGGTGAAGCCTCTGAGAGTAATCCAGAGTGAAAAAGCACCTAATGGAGAGCAAAGAGAAACTAGGCAAACCTAATTATCCTGACCACCATTAGCCATATAGCCACAGTCACAGAGGTTTCTCTGGCATTTCAAAAACAGAAATGCCCAAAATACATACACTTTTAATTGGAAGGTCTGGAGAAGCTTTGGTGCTTCATGTCAATGTCTTTGTTTGCTATAATAACAAGTAATAAACTATAAAATTAGTTTTTGAACATTTCTAAAACCAAGCCAAACCATTCGTGTCGTTATAGAGACAGAGAAGATGAAATTCAGTTTGTAAAATATATGTAGTAGAAAACAAAAGGCTAGATCACAGAAACATTCTCCAAACATAATGAAGAGACTATGATAAATATTACCTCAACCACATCAACACATTTCTGTTCGAGGCTCCAGTAAAACACTGAGCTACACTGCGGTGGATGGTGGACCTACAGCACTGAAGCAGCGTGAACGTGTCCCTATTCAGCTCTCAACTCTCTGACCCCTTGAACACTTGAACATGCATTTTTTTAGATCCCAGAAAGAATACTTGTTCAGGGAAAAGAGGACCTCTGGTCACCGCCAAATGGTTCCAAATTTAGATCACAAACTGGAATGTAAAAAACTCTTTATTTTCTTTTCTTTTTTTTTTTTCTTTTTTTTGCTCAAACACATGACTCAGTTTCATTCTGAGTAATTTTAACGTCAACACTCTCTAGGTGTGATTTCCTGGGCTGAAAAAAAACCCCGTTATACAGCAAAAAACATGCAATTATCTTTATTTCTACTACTATTATTTATTTCTAGTGTTTATAAAATATTTGTAAGATGTTTCACATCAAATAATATTTATTTATATCACCAAATAAATCTGAAAAGCTTAAATAATTTTTCATTGAGTATTCTAAATAAACAAGTATTTATTATTAATTTGTAAAGATTCTTATAATAATAATAATAATAATAATAATAATAATAATCATAATAATCATAATAATAAAAATAATAATAATTACTATTTTCCACGTGGGTGCTCCGGTTTCCTCCCACAGTCCAAAAACACACGTTGGTGTGTTGAGGTGGATTGGTGACTCAAAAGTGCCCGTAGGTGTGAGTGTGTGAGTGAATGTGTGAGTGTGTGTGTTGCCCTGTGAAGGACTGGCATGCCCTCCAGGGTGTGTCCCCGCCTTGCGGCCAGTGATTCCGGGTAGGCTCCGGACCCACCAAGACCCTGAATTGGATAAGCAATTTCAGATAACGAATGAATGAATAAATGAATAATTACTATTATAAGCAGCTGAGTAAATATCCAGTGTACTAAAACTGTTTTTATTATTTGGGATACTGAGCATATTGGCCCTAAACAACATACAGTTTTATCAGTCCTAGAGCTGAGAAAAACAAGTTTGTCTGATGCTACTCATCTATTTGGTCATAGTAATTTGCCATGTGCCAGATTATCATCAAAAATGCTTATGTTTTCAACTTACAAACACTTTAGTCTTTAAGTAGTTATTCAGATTTGGCTCCACTATCACAGACTATCACCTGGGAACATAGCACTATGGCAGTGTGGAGACACATGAAAGAGAAATACATTTCACTTTGATCTCTCGACTTTTGATGCTTCCTTTCATATGGGACAGTATCATGCAGGTCTTTGAGTCATATGGTATGGTACCAAAAACACAGACTTGATAGCTGCTCCTACCTGTCCATATTCTCTAACCACTTCATCCTGATCAAGGTCATGATGGGTGTGGAGCGTTCCAGAATCATTAGGTGGAAGGCAGGAATACATCCTGGAAAGGGCACCTGTCCATTGCAAGGCACACCTGATGACAGTTTTGCAGAACCAATCAACATGTGTTTTTGGATTGTGGGAGGATACCAGAGCACATGGTGGAAACCCATGCAAACAGGGGTAACACTCCAAACTCCTTTGGGACCCCTTAGTGGGAGAAAAAGGACTCCAAAAGGACAAAAAAACTTTCAATAATTATATACAATGGCAAGCAAATTAAACCAAACGTTATGGGAGGTTTGAATTGATCTTAATACTTTAGCAACCGCCTATGGAACTTAAACCTAAGATTCTTGATTCATATTTTCACAAAAAAAGGAACTACTGTTAAGAAATGTAAATATTCTCTTTAATGGGTAGTACTGAAAATGAGTAATATGTATACAAAGTCACTAAAATTCTACTTGGGAGAGGCTTATAGTTGGTAGAGTCAATATATATTTTGTAATATAATTATTAGTAAGTTTATCATTATTATTAATCATCCATATATTACAAATACTAAATTAGTCCAGTAAAATAGTAGAAACCTACAAATATTATATTAAATTGAAAATTTTCAGTGTTGTTATTCCACAAGCTTTTTTATTCTTTGAGTCAGGCATGTGTGTATTATTCCTTTGATAGCAATGTTGCATGAAAAAACAGATAGCATCATTTCAGCTTCTCAAAGGACAGGTCTTCAAACACAGTTGCATGGTTGCAATGCATGGTTTTTCTGTTTGGGGTGACTTCCATGTTCTACCCTGCTACTCAAATCTGCACATGATGCACTGATAGACCCAGCTACGCTCGGGATACCACTGCTGTCTCTAAAGGGCGCTAAAATCAAAAGCTGTTTCTCTTACACTGCTAATAGCTTGAAACAGCTTATCTGATTCACAAGAGTGCCAACATACCTTAGACCACATAGACCCTCTTTCTGCTGGATTTTGTTTATTTCAGTTACGGCTTTTTGACTCTGAGGTGTACATGAATAGAACATAGATAGCAAGCTTTTCTATAAAGTAAAAATTGTTTTGAGAACTGGAGTTGTTGTGTGTACTTTTAAGCACCAGTTAGGGTGCATGGGGGTAGCTTGGCTAGTGAAGTTAAATGCCTTTCTGTTTATGGTGGTAGGTTCCAATGGTTGATTGCTTGTTTTGGTCATGAGCAAGATTAAGGATTATACTGGCATATCATATCTCCCAAAATACAGAGGCAAGAACAAAAATCAGAAGTGAAATTGTGACTGAATTTTCTTTTTTTTCATTTTCACATCTATTTCCTGCTTTCTGCCTACAAGACTGAAAGCAGTGTTTTAGAGCATTTTCCAAACTGTATGTCTCTCAATTCTAAACAGTGAGTCAAATATAGAGTTTTAGCATTTTCCCCACAAATGGCAAAGCTCACAGTTTGCAAGTGATGCGAACATGAGTTACAGGTTTTTACACCACAAGATTGCTTTTGATTGACGTGTGGTTTGGCTTTTGGGCAGAAAAATAAAGCAGAGCGGGAGAAAGAGAAAGAGAGAGAGAGAGTGTGTGTGTTTGTGTGTTGCTCGATGTGGGGGGTCGTCAGCATTGAGGACGTAGCCTGAAAATCCCCACATGTCTAATCAGTTCTAAACTCAGTGATAAGAATTTTTGTGGTCAGTGAAACGTCTGCTGGTTTGGACTGAGGTCAGAACTGTCCCACTAAACAGGCTGTATTCATCAGAAACAAATTTGTATTTATCTAAGAGGGGCCATCTCAATGGCTTCAGTTTACTTACTGGATGATAGTGATCCAGTAGTTCTGTGGGCCAAATAGATGCACTATATTTTATTATACCGATTTTACTTCATCAACATGAACAAAATGGCAGCTGTTGTGACTTGAGATGCATCATTTATGCTTGAGTGTTAACTGCTCTTGATTGATATATGAAGAAAAAGCTGTCGTTGAAGCCACCCATAATCTCCATTGAGTTTTTGTGGTCATGCAGATGAAAATTCATCTTCATTATCACATGAGGAGATTTAATTAGATGTTGGATGGGTTCCTCATCATGTTTTCCCACAAAGCTGCTGAAGATTGTTTGCTGTCTTCAATAACCCCACCTGAACAACAACTGAAGCAACTCAGCTGACAGTTTCTTTGGGGAACCAAAATTGGTCATCTGTGGCATTGCTTTAAAACACCAGTTTTTTTTTTATTTGAAAGAAAGAACCCATTGAGTTTATAATATATATTATATTTATATTATATATTTATGTGCATGAGGTCAGCTGGATTATTAACACCAGAAGAATGGTGCTTAGACAAGAATGTTTGAGCTAATCGGTGGAAGCTGAGATTGTCACTGCAGGCAGTTACTTTATGGAACACAAGGTTTTCCAATATTGTATTTTCCAGCCATAGTCCATAAGATTCAGAGAAGCTTTACTGTGTAGGCTTGGATTTCACATGTGCCAGAACAGAGACGGAGAGCATTTCAAACCAGGCCAACTCTAAAAGCTCTCGTTTTCATTGCTTCTGGCAGGCAAAGGATGTTTGTCTGAGGTTCTTTGAGACTAAGAACTGCTTATAGGTGCTCTTTACATCAATCTTTTTGGGCTAGTGTTGCCATACAGTGGGTAAAAATCCTCTTTGTTGCCCCATGAAGGTGTCAGTGCCTACTCATAAATAATCACCCCTAACGATACTGAACCCTTGCTTTTGACCACATATATTACTTAGGTGCACATTTTCAGTGCTGGGGTGTTTTTTGAGAAGGGTTTGGACTTCTAGTTGGTAAGCAGAGTAGGCCCCTGCTGAGAACAAGCTGGTTCTGAGTGTTTTTAAGCAGGCCTTGGCGTCAGGGTGTGGAGGGGGGCTCAATCCTGCTATAACTGCTTCCACATGCAAAAGAAAAAAAATCTCACAATTAAGGTATTTTAATGTGTTTGTTATTGTTTTTAAAAAACAAATCTCAGGAGTTAAAAAGTATTTGACACTATTCTAAATAATTTTGAAAGTTATTCACAAATATTGCAGTACACTGCTGTATATTAAAATGGGATTGCAAAGCTATGAATCACATTACAAGTAATTAAAAATTGGATACATTTTCCTGAAGCAGAAATATATATTAAAAAGGCCCAGCATTAAATGAATAGGTATGAGTTCAGGCTCAAGTCTGTGCAGTAAGAGTATATGAGTCTCAAGATTACGAGTATAAGTTGAACCTGGAACCTCTGGCATGAAACTAAGGGTCAAAACTGAGTATCTTCAATTCTGGTGTGAGTCAGACTGCTAACACACATTGTACAAAAGAAAAACACATTCAAATAAAACATATATAACACACACAACAACAAACCTTTTGAGGAAAGAAACAGAACAACTTGAAGCAGTTGCTTATCCTTCAGATTAACCAGTAGCTATCAAGCAAAACAGATAACTAACCAACCTGAAACTTCAGAAAGTTTTAAAGACACATTCTCTGTAACACAAAAACCTGTGTCAACTATCTATCCATCCATCCATTATCTGTAACCGCTTATCCAATTTAGGGTCGCGGGGGGCCCAGAGCCCACCTGGAATCATCGAGCACAAGGCGGGAATACACCCTGTGAGGGGGCGCCAGTCCTTCACAGGGCAACACAGACACATTCACTCACACCTACGGATACTTTCGAGTCGCCAATCCACCTGCAGTGTGTTTTTGGACTGTGGGAGGAAACCGGAGCACCCGGAGGAAACCCACACGGACACAGGGAGAACACACCAACTCCTCACAGACAGTCACCTGGAGCGGGAATCGAACCCACAACCTCCAGGTCCCTGGAGCTGTGTGACTGCGACACTACCTGCTGCGCCACCGTGCTGCCCTGTGTCAACTAGCATGCTTGATAACTACATGCTAACAATGTTAGGTTGGTTTTCTGCTTAAGAGAGATTTTGTATAATGTAAGGGTGTTTATTTGAAGCCATTTTCAATCGGATTCCACTGAACTGCATGAGATCTGTACTTCTGTAATGACTATAGCAAGGCCGGCATACATAAACTTGGAAACAAAAGTCTACTTACCAAATTTCCACAGAGCTGAAGGGCCAGAGATACCAACTCAGTGAGACAAATGAACAGATATTGTTCAATCCATTCATCCTTAAACAGCAGTTGTCATTTTCAAATTTTCTTTATAATGAGCCATTATGAAGACGCCAATTTAGTTTTTGGACATTATGTAAGCCTACATTTATCAATGTGCTAAGCAGCTTTAGATAAATACAATTCAAGAAACTGCTTGCTTAGTGAAGGTAATGTTGTCACTGAAATTGCTTTACAAGCTCCATGATAGGACTACAAATACAGAATTTGGACAGACTGAAAGGAAAGACTTTTTCCTATCTGATATTAAGTTGTTGGTCCATATGAAATTGTATTTAGGTCGAATCAATAGAACAAATACATAATGCAGTGTAACTAATGAATCCTAATTTAATCAGTTTACAGTTTTAAACTGTTTTAAAAACTTTTAAATTTAATTTTATTTTATCATGCCCTGTCCAGTGTATTCATGTCTAGCACGCAATGATTCTAGATAGGTTCCTGAGTCACGGCAGCC
The DNA here is from genome assembly GCF_029633855.1 of Hoplias malabaricus. Classification (NCBI taxonomy): domain Eukaryota; kingdom Metazoa; phylum Chordata; class Actinopteri; order Characiformes; family Erythrinidae; genus Hoplias; species Hoplias malabaricus. The sequence continues at coordinate 46,899,305 of NC_089820.1, forward strand.
CTGAACTGGATACATAGTTACAGACATCTATCCATCCATCCATCCATCCATCCATTCATTCATTTATACATTCATTCATTCATAGGCAGAAATGGAAGTTAGCAGCACCATCTTGTCTTCCTGTAGTTCCAATCCTTTCTGTTAAAAGTGTCAGCTCATACTGCACAGAGGTTCAATCAAATATCAAATTTGAACAACTTTCTTCTAATGGTTGCACTCAGTTGCCAACGCATGCTTGATGTTTGAAGTTTGCTTCATTATTACTCCACTGAAGAAAAATGGACAAAATAAGTAGCTTGGCTAAAATATTAGCATGCCTTTTGAAGCAAAAAAAATTGGCCATATTTCTGTCAATTTTTACACATAACAGTCATAAGCAAGTCTGTTTGAAATTACTTAAACCCTCAGCATTTTTTGTTCCAAGTGTGTGATAATTTAGGCATGCAGTTTGCATAATGGCTGATGACTTGAAGCTTCCATTATATATTAACTACAGTACAAAACTAAAAAGCAGGTATCAAATAACCAACATGTTTTTGCTAAATGAGAACTGCATTATAGGGAAAAAAGCTGATTAGAAATTTTGTCCAAAGCATTGCTTTTTTGAGGTTTATTGTTACTTCATGTCTCTGATGTGTTTATATAAAATGTGATTGAGTGTAAGCAATGTAACCAATGTAAGTAATATAGGTGTTTTGGTGGCAATTGTTTATTCCCTAAAGTCTTGGTGTCACCTATGGATGTGATTCAGTTATGTTATGATTTGCACCCACCTGGAAAATGTAGTGCTCCCTGTTAGTGTTAGTATTGCTGCAGGGTATGTTTGTAGGCTGGATTTTTGGAGTTTTTAACCCAGCAGGGGTGCTCCCTGAATGGGCGTCTATGGGCCGCCTGCTTGCCTGGCTCCAAAAGGCAGAAATCCTGAAGGAGACACACAGATGAAAGAAAGACAGAAAATATAGTTGGAGGTGCAGAGTGAAAGAGAGAATGTGAGAGCGAGAGACAGCAAGAAAGGGCCATGCCCCATTTGACTAGGGGAATTCTGGGTGCTGTCAAGCACTATAGCCCAGAACTCTTACATGGTTCACTTTATTTTATGAGGCAGACCCACAGTATCACAGCAGCAAGCCACCATTGCCCCTGCCATCATTTCTGTGGTTTGTGGGTGCATTAAAATACTCAACCATGAATGTTTTAGAATTACCTCTACGACCTTTGAGGCTCCAGAATGATGCTTACTGTGTGAAATTGATTACTTTTTTTCTGTTTAAAAGTATTTTTGAACCATTCTTGATAGTGTCAAACTGTTACAAGAAATCCTATCCTCGTTTATTTTTATATATATATTGACTTTTTCTCTTTTAATAAAATGAAAGCTGATTCTCCCTGATGCCCTTCAGGAATTTTACAACTCTCAGAGCTTAAAAAATCAACCCTAAACATCTCTTGAACCTCTTATAATATTTAGGCAGAAAATGCCAAGAGTTGCTTTCCTCTGTTCAAGACAGTGCAGATTTGCTTACTTCAGGGTAAAGGACCACAGATAAGATGCCATGGAGATAAATGTTTCTAGTGAATGAGTTTGTTTTTATGTACAAAAAAAAAACTTCTCAAAACCAAGTGTGTGTGGTTAGAGCCCCCCTTCACTGAGTTTGCAGCGTCAGTACCTCACAGGAGGTTTGCGTAGGGTTGCTGAACATACGCTGATTAGCATCTGCAGTGTGTATGTATGTGCGTATATGTCAAAGAGAGAAAGAGAGTGAGAGAGACCATACAAATACAGCTGCATGCTCCAGGCCTTACACTGAACGAAATCTGTAGACATTTAAAATCTACAGATCTTTGAGAGAACCACACCCAACATTTCTTGTCACAAAGTTAAATATTGTCAGAATGGTTCTTTGGAGCTATGCCACTGAAGAACCACTGTTAATTTCATGCAGAACCTTTCAGAACCAGATCTCTACTGCATCTGAAACATAGTCACATACCACAAACAATACATTCCCTGATAAAGCCTAGTGCAGCAAGTTTTTTTATTTTTATTTTTTTTTGCTTTTTACAAAGTATAGGTAAAACGTCTGAGATAAGCAGATATAGGCAACAGATGAAGCTAACAGAAAACTGAAAAACCTTGTAATAATAGCCAAAGTACAAATTATCTGTTGGCCTAAATGTCAAAACTGCACAAAATAAGCCATTCATACATTTATCATTTGTAACCAGTCAATCACTGATACAATAAGACAAAACAGATAACCTACAATTTATAAAAAAAAGTTAATTTAAAGGTATCCAAAATTGTATATGATAAACATGGTGTAATTAAATTTTTCAGGTGGACAAAATTAAAGGTCTTATCCAGCCAACTTTGGCAACCTTAGTCTATGTCATTGTGCTAAAAATTCTGGGAACATTTTGAAGAGTAAAGCATCTCAGATACACAAGCTTTTTGCTGATTTAGAAAAGTTATTATCCAAGGATGCCATAATTAACCCCTAGGTGCTATATGTTTTATCAGTTTAACCTTGATAAACTGGTCAGTGAGATGATGAGCCTCACTGGCTCATTGAAGATCAGTTTGTATCAGTGGCGGATGCTGGTCTTTCAAGGAGGGGAAGCTCAATTTCGGCCTGCATCATAAAATGTGTTGGTTTATTTATACGTAAATTCTACCCTCCGTTCCTTTTTAAGAAAATGATCTGTGACCCTGTCGTACCAACAAGGCGTCTTTTCAGGGACTTGACTAGTGTCCTCTCAATGGCCAGCAGAGCTGTCCGCCTGTGCTCCCACGGATCTTTACACCAAAGGATTGCTGATTCGCTCATTTCAAAAAGGGATTCAGCCTCAGACAGATCATCCAATCATCATGCAGGAGCTGAGCGTCCGGGCAAGCCGAGGCCAGCCCACTGCCCCATAGACCCCAGAGACGCTGAGCGTCCGATGGGCGGGACAAAGCCCAGCATTTATCCAATGACTCGTCTCGTTTCGCTGCACTTCGCTGCTTCGCTATTAGCGTCCGCACTGTTTAAAGCACTGTGAATCTGCGTGAATAAGGAAAGCTGCGCCTTTACCAGTGATAAGAAGCTGATAATGAAAAAAGTTGAACATGTTGTAGTGCATATTTATTCAGTGACATGTACACACAACAGTATATATTTGATCACTTATTTTTTACATTTTAGGGGAAGCTGAGCTTCCTTTGCAATCGCCATTGGTTTGTATGAGGACTGAACCTGGACCATTTGTGCTGCTTGGCAGAGAATTTTCTCCTAAGCATATGGGATAAAAATTGCTCTGCAACATTAATGTCTTTTTAAGACTTTAATACAGATACTTCAATAGTAGATGGGCTTGCACCTACAACGGATAGAGTTTAACATATGTACAGGTTAAAACATTATTGTTAAAACATGCATGATCATTGTAAACTGTATAAACATGCAGAAAATGGTATTCAAATTATGTATACAGAATGTTTACATGGAATACTTGTGTTCCTTCAGGGCATACAGGAAAAAGTGTTTACTCTGATCATCCTAATCTTTATGCTCTAATGAACTGTTTAATTACTGTATATACTGTACTGTACTGTACTTAATATACTGTACTGTAAATTTGTTGATATACTCAGTATATATATACAATATATACAATAACTATATTAGCAATACCCTGCATTTTGCCTGTTTCAGAGTAGTCCGACTGCCCAAAATCCAAAAAAACCTAATGAATCATAACACACTACACTGACTCTATTCATCCACACTTTATGGAACATTCTTCTGAAATATATCTCATTCCAAGGAAGCACTCCTACAGATGATCTGCACCTGCACATGTATCATGTATCTTTGTATCTTAATAATGCAACAAAATCATATCTTGGAAAGTGAAAATTTTCTATTATATTTACTCAGCATATTTTGTATTTCTCATGTTAATTTAAATCACATAAATGACAGATGACAGAAGTAACATTTTAAATGAATTCAAATCAAATTGTCAATTTATGGGAATCTATAAGAGTGCTTAATATGTTTAAACTAATTTTGTTGATGAGTTTTCATCATCAGCATCATGATTTATTATTTTGTCTTTATTAATGGGTGCATTTGCTTATTGATTTCAGTCAACCCTTGAAAAAAAGTATTTCTTTATGTTATGTTGCTTGGATTTGGTGAATATTTAATTGCAGAACCGCAGCCTATATTTTTCTACAGTTCTAATCTCTAGTGTAGTACTCGGCAATACAGATTAGATTTTAAGTTTGAATGAGTGAGTGTGTGTGTGGTTTTATTTAGACCTTAACGCTGCCCTCTTGTCATTTTGCCTATACCTATATTTTACACACAAAAACACAGTGTTTACACAGGGTGGTGGTCTAAAAATTTGAATTATCTTGCTCCCTTAAGAATGAATGGTCTAAATGTTAAGATGACCGCAGCATGGCTCTAGATTTGAAAAGCACACAGCAGAAATGCCTGCAGGCCAAACTGGGTGTTTGCACAGGACTGATAGTATTTACTGCTTAGAGAAAAGTTAAGCCATGTGTGAATGCGTGCATGTGTGTGTTTCTGTGTGTATGAAAGTACTAGCTCATCGACCTCAGGGCAGATTTTGTTAACCCCTCAAACTGCTTGGGCTTATAAGGGCCATAAAGCAATGTTTTATTCTTATAATTACATGACTAAATGTCTATTATGTACAATTGATCAAAAACACCATTTGATTGAACGTTTATGTAAACCTGCTTATACAACCTTTCTTCTGAAAGTGAGGGTGTTAATTTGTAATACCTCTAATTGTGTGAGTAACAGATTCTACTCATCTGGAAAGGCTTTAGACTGAATTTTGGAACATTTGGAATATAGAATAATTAACTGTAGTTTACAAAATCTTGGCCAACTTATAGTACAAGTTTTGAATGTAGCTTTATCGTTTCAGAGAACACAGTTCCACTTGTCTAGACCAGTACTTAGGAGCTTTATATCCCTATTGCTTGTGCTTGGCATAGAGCACAATGAATTCCTGTCATTTTATACTTTTACATTTTATACTTTAAATGGTGCCTTTAATTAGTTGAACACATTTTTCATAAGGGATTTCTACAAACATTTGGACATATTTTGTCCAAAACAAGCCTGCATTTCAAGCGGTTTATGAAGGAAAGAAAAGCAGACACTTGTAACACATTCCACGTTTCACAAAAAAACAAAACAAAAAAAAACATAAACTTAGGTAACTGAAAGGAACTCAGATTGCTTCAAGAATTTCTCTCAAAACTAGTTGATTAACAGCTGTGGTTTCCAAACAAAATAAAAGTTTATAATGATTTCAAAAAACATGGTCCATTAATGTAGAATTCTGATCTATACGCACCTAAGATGTGTGTTTACAGGGTATTAACATGGCTTTTGGCCAATTGGACTTTAATCTATTCTTTTTGCATACAGTCACAACAGCATTAGTGATACTACAGCTATTTCTACAAGGGGTACAAGATTAAACACATGCAAAAATGCTAGTTTTAAATGAGTCAGCGACAGATGTGCGCGTTTCTCATTCTCCAGTTATTTATCCTGATACAGAGATTGCATGTGCAAACAATTTTAACTAGATGTTTTGATAAAGTCAGAATATGAAAATGATGAAGGCAGTCATTAATGAGGCATATGTGCTTATTAACAAACACACATGCGCAGGCACACACACACAAACACACAATTTTTTTGCCAGATTTTTGCCAAAATGTTTTATCCAATTCCAGTTCATAAGCTATTAGCCTGACTTCCTCTATCACACATGCTGCCACTAATACTGGGAAGGTGAAGGTGAAGGCAAAAGTTTCCTCCATGATGCCCACAACGTGTAATGGTATAGTCTTAAAAACAATATTGAAATAATCTGTTCGTTGTCACATAAAATATATTTGATAGCAAAAAAAAAATATATATATATAAAAAAAAAATATATATATATATATATATATATATATATATATATATATATATATATATATATAATTTGATATAAATATATAATTTGAAATCCTTACACACTTACTACCTTGTACTTCAACAACATCTGTTGATATATTCACTGGTGCAATAGCTATATTAACAATACCCTGCATCTTGTCTGTTTCAGAGTAGTCCAACTGCCCAAAATCCAAAAAAAACTCATCCATAGTCATTAACTCACCATTGTAAGTAAGGCTTGGTTTAATAGTAACTTATCAAGGAACTTTTGATGAATCATAACACACTACACTGACTCTATTCATCCACACTTTATGAAACATTCTTCTGAAATATATCTGATTCCAAGGAAGCACTCCTACAGATGACCTACAGCTGCACATGTATCATGTATCTTTGAATTAATGATGCAACAAAATTGGATCTTGGAAAGTGAACATTTTATATTATATTTTGTATATTTTGTATTTCGCATGTTAAGGATGTTGTTATTAAGGATGTTATTATCCTATAAATTGTTTTTATTTGCTACTGGATGATGATTTTCTTTGTTTTAAGAAAACTGTTTACACATCAAGAAAATATCTGCCTGTAAAATAGAACACAAATTTACTTCCTAAAATGTCATGAACAATTGGAATTAATGTAAATAATATAAGAAATATTAGCTAGGATCATTTCTTAAAGATATAATTGGACTGACAATAATATCATGATTTTTGCATTATTACTATGCCACTTATATATAGTATATCTATGTATACTAGAGTGCAACAGTGCATCAATAATACACTATATGCAAAAATTTGTGTAGACACACCTTATAATTTTATTATGCATCCATAGCAGATACAAACATTCAAGAAGCTGTAGAAGAGCAGAAGCATTTCTTGCAGTGTTACATGCCATGTAACAGAAAGTAACATGCTGGATGAATGGTCCACACATATTTGACCATATAGTAAAGTTACTGATAATTCATTTACTTATTGATTTAATTAAAAAAAAAAATTCATGTTCGGTAACTGCTTCATCCTGCTTAGGGTCATGATTGTTCTAGAGCCTAATAAATCATTGGGTGGAAAGCAGGAACATACTATGGACAGGGCAGCAGTCCATCATAAAACATCTCACACACACTCACCCACTCACTCACACCTGTGGACTATTTCACACAGCCAATCCACCTATCAACATGTGTTTTTGGATTCTTGGAAGAAAGCTGAGCACCTGAAGGAAACCCACGTAGAGGAATACACTAAACTCCTCACAGTCAGTGATACCAGGTGAGAGAGGAGCCCAGGACCAAAACTGTGGTGCTGTAGCTGACACTACCTGTAGTGCAACCTTGTCACTGAGCAGCCCTAGGAAAGTTTTTCATTAATTTATTTATTTATTTATTTATTATTTTTTAAAATAAACAACATGAAAAAGAGTGGATGGTTCATTTACCAAATTATCTTTCGCATTCATGAAATGTGAGTGATATAATTGTTTTTAGAATTTAAATCATAGTTGCCAAAACAACAGCCACTTCAACGTTTTAATTGGTACCATAAATCCATGCTGAAAACCATTTAGAAGCCTTTATTTTTAAAGAGCAGTAACAGATGGTACAATGAACCTAATAATATACATCTGATGTTTGAACTAATCCAAATCCCAGTTCTGAGTCTGGTCATTGCTAGCACGATGCCCTATGTGTAATACATCTTATCTGAGTTGTTTTGTTTTATGTACCTTGTGTTACTGTTTTTACACACACACTGCTTTTGCAAATGATTACATTGGGCCAATGAGGCCCTTATGGTAGTCTGCTGCTGGTCACTCTCTGGGGAAGTGAAGGGTTAAAGCAGCAAGGCTCCATGCAACTCCTCTTCATAAATGCGTGTGTTTGTATGTTCTTTCTGTTGCCTTTGATTGATGGTATTGTTTTAAGCCAGGGAGGTTCTGGACTGCTTAACCATTGTTCCAGCTCTTGGCAAAAACTGCTATTCTCTTTTTCTTTCAAATGAAAAAAGGGGAAGAAAGAGAGAGAGAGAGGGAGAGAGGGAGTCAGAGAGAGAAAGGGAGAGTTACAGTTTATATGAAATTGAGGAATTAAGGTAGAAAAATGAAAGCGTTCTTTTCACTTACTCGCTTATCTTTAAAGCTGTTGAAATCTGGTATGTGTGGATTTCTTGTGTTTGGGGAGTTTCTGTGGGCATTGGGGTTTCACAGTTTGCCCTCACTACAGGGGGTAGTGTGTGTGTGTTCAGCCAAACCTCATGCACGCCCACGTCTCTCCATCTCTCCTGTCCAAGCATGTACTGACCACAACCATGCAGCGACACAGACTCTGGACCGTGCCTGAGTGTGTGTGTTTTTTGAGCATTGATGTGTGTGTGTATGTGAGGGGGCTCAGCATCAATCCCCACTCACCACCCTGGCTCAGCTTTGGGTACGGAATTTACAGTGTCCTAACAAAAGCCATCCGAAGCACTTTTTCATTCCTCTTTTTTTTTCTTCCCTCCTCTCCTTTAACGACTATTATTCTTACAAGATGTTTTAGGTTCTGGTCATCCTTGCTGACACAAACCACAGTGTTTCGGATTGTTCCCACTTGTCTTTCAGATGCTGGGAACGCTTTGAGGAGCCAGAATTCCACAGCACTCTGTTGGAGGTCTGCTCTGGGAGAATGTGTACAGGATGGTACCTCCAAAATTTTGTAGAGTGACCAAATCTCCATTTAGAGCACATTTACAAATAAATGTGCCTTAAGTTTTTTCCCTTTTGTTTGTTTCCTTAGAAATTTGTATTAGATTAAACTTTAAGAACGTATTTTTTTTTAAAAGTAGCTTTAAACAAACCCTTATCATGTAAAGGCTCTGTCCCAATGACATGTTTAAGGAGTGTGTGCTATTTATTTATTGAATGATTGATTGGTTGATGAGATGTGATGTGTGGGTTTTGTTCCTCTGGCCCCACTCTGGTTTTTTTTTTTTTTTTTTTGTCTTTTTTTCTTTTTATGATGTGAGCCCGCATTTCATTTTCCTATCATAGTAACATAACTCACAAGAGGAAAAAGTGAGGGTTTAAAGAAGATATGTTAAGCAAAAATGCATTTTTCTTGTCGGATTCCATTACGCATGAGTTTTACATTTTTACCAATCAAGGAATGATGAAATGTGAAGTGTCATTTGTTTCAGATTATTTCCCTTTTACAGTTTCTACTGGTTGCTGGGATTCGCTTCTCAGTGCTACAAAACATGAGGTTTTTCCTCACCCAACTTTGCCCAGCCACTCCAATTTACCCAGACTTCAAAAGTGTCACTGTTGCAGTGACCGCTTCATATTTAGACTAGGAGCAGAGAGGACAAATTTTATGTCACACCTTTGGCAATAACTGAAATAATATCCAACAAATAATCTGATCCATTTTGTCCAAAGACTGAGCTTGTAAGTTGTTGAAGGTTAACATTTACATTTATGACATTTAGTAGACACTGTTATAAAAGTGCTTTGTCATTTATTCAGTGAGTACATCCCAGACAGTGCAAATACATGCAAGTCCAAATATGTTTGGACCATGACTCTTTTGAACTTAAATGCTACCATAAATTAATGGTGTGATGCAGGGTGAAATCTCACACTCTTGTTAATGAAAAACGTCCACGGTTTGTGTCTTCTGTGTATTTTAAAAGTACATTGAATGTGCTTCCTCCTGAATTTAAATATCAAAACTATATGATCTCTAACTATAGACTGTGCTCAAATAACTTTGCCTTTTCCACATACCAAATCTGAGGACATTATGGTTCATTATGTGTTTGGTTAGAATGCCTTTAGTCTATTTTGTGGTCATTCTTCAAATAACCCACACCAAAATTGTGTTTACAAATGTTGCTACAGCATATTTACAAGCAGATTTACAGAGTTCACACTTGTCCTAACCATAATAGCTTTTGTTTTAATAAAGTCAAACTGGCTATATCTACACATAATAACACTACATTTTTTTTGGTTACTGAGTCGGTAATTCAGCAAGCCCTTTTTTTCATATAACCAGTTTTTTTGGAGGCTAATTGGACCCATATTATACTAATTAAGATTTAGAGTTAAGAAACAGACTAACACTAAAAATACTTGTATAGGTTTCAAATTCATACAGAAGTTGTCAACATTTAGACTACATCATCCCATGTACAGGATATGTGAAGAATATTTCTAGTTTGTGTTTAAATTAGAAGCTTACTGTTTGATGTAGTATTATCATATATATTGATCATTGATGTGTTCTAGTGGATAAGAATTCTTCTGATTAATAACTAAATAACAGTCAGGTAGATCGGTAGTTTAAGGGGTTAATAGCCCTCTACCCGTCTCATCATACTGAGCGAGTTAACTGAATTCATGTGTGGGAGTGTTTTGTTGCTGGTGGCCTGCAGTGCTGGATCACTATCTTCTTTACAGCTGAGAAAAAAAAACTGTCAACTTGAAATACTTGCATACTGATTCAGCTTTGGTTTTCACAGAGGTTTTGCAAACAGAGATCACCCTGGAGCTCAGACAAGATCAGATCATTTGATCCCTGTGATCCCTTATGTGACCACAAATTGTAAATGCCACGTCACACTTGCAACTCACCGGATGTGCTCTGACACACCTGTGTTGGAGACACTATTTGTTTTTCAGAAGGCCTGTGATGAACAGGTGTGTTTTTGTCAGCAATAATCTGCAGAATGCTACCTGGAATTAGCTTGGACTAGATGAGTTGTTCTGAAATTTTGGTTCTAGAGTACAAGTGTCCTGCTTAATTTGCTGCTTTTCTTGTTGTAGTGCACTGGATCCGACTGATCGATTCATTACCATGTCCTTCCATAGGAGCATTGGTTCTTTAAACGGTTCTTTTTAATCTTACAAGTAGAGCCAACAAAAATGCCTTTGTCTATCTTGCTCTTACTGGTTTTCTTTCCAAAGTTTCAAAGTTTTCAAAGCCAGATTGTCTTCCAGTAAATGAGGATTTTATTTAGGGTTCTTTTAGGAGATGGACTTCTGTAGAGGAATGTACTAAATTACTGAGTAAACTGAGTGTCACCAGCCCACATTCTCACTGTTTAGATATAGGTAAAACACATTTTAACATTAGTTTCTTCCACCGTCTTATGAAATCTTTTCATTATTCCTAAACCTAAATCTGAGTGCTTCCCAAGTATTTTTCCTCTTTTTCTCCCTCTCGTCCTTTCTCAGCCGTGCTGTTGTTCTCCCTCTTCAGTGTTTGTCTACATCGTTTCCCGCCTCTTGAGCATTGTAAACTCATCCTCTCATTTTTGCATTTAGCCTGTTTACATCTCCAGCTGAGTTTTTTTGCTTCATACTGTTTGTCAAATCAAACAAAAGGAAGTGGAGGGAACGAAACAGCAACATTCTCCTTCCCCTGTGTTTACTTAATCTCAGAAGTACTGCTCTGAAAGACGACACAAGAAATATTTCAAGGCCTGACTCTGGGACAAATAACTCCAGCCCGGCCACAGAGAACACTGGATGGTTCTTGTCTCTGCCTCTCTTTTGTTGTGTTGTGTTGTGTTATTATTATTTTTTTTCCCTGTGGTGGGGCTGTGTTCAGCTGTTTTGGGACACAGCCCAGCATTTCTCACTGAAGGACATAAATATCCAGAGGACAAACAGGTCGAGATGGAGCAAAACACGACGATGGCCTGAAGGCATGTTGGGGTCAAAGCTCAGTATTAAATGGTCAGAACCGAGGAGGTCTAATCGTAGAAGACTGCATCCAATTCACACTAAACAAGATCATCCCTCATTACGTTTTATCTTGTTTATACATATTAGTGTATTTATTCATATTTCATCCTGAGATCTCAAACATCCCATAGCTGCATCTTTGTATGGATTTCAGTCTTACTTTCCATCACATTGTGTTTTAGTAAAAAGTAGGACACGACAAACACTTGAACAGGGCACTAGAGGCAGACGACCAGATGAGCTCCCTGGCTACTGTGTGCTACAAATGTTTCTGTGTTTAGACTGAGGCTGGGTTTTGGGAAACAGACGGCGTGGGAGGACAGCACCTCCGGAGAGAAAGAGAGAGAGAAGCAGAAAGAGACAGAGAGAAAAACTCGTCAAGCAAAACACTAGATTTATTTTTTAGTTTGTGATGATGGTGGATCACCTCAATGGCTTAATAAGCACCACGCCTCCATATACAGACCGTGGGCTTAATCCCAAGATTATCCACTCAGACTCCATAAGAAAGAGAGCGAGATAGACAGAGTGAGAGAAAACATGGCTTACTGCCAGACACTAAGAATGAAGTGAGTCAAAGCCATAATAGCACCAACAATACTAATTGTAAGAGAGCTCTAGGAGAGATTATAGACCTTTTACTCTTCTGCTTTAATCTCTCTCTCTCTCTCTCTCTCTCTCTCTCTCTCTCTCTCTCTCGCTCTCTCTCTCTTGCACTCGCTTATCCTGTACCTACTTTTTCAAAACAAAAGTACTCAGATGCCCTCAGCCACCTATTGTTTTACAATACCTTTTTTTATTTTAGCTGTAACAGACAACAGTTTCATACTTTGTCTTGTTTTTGGCACATCTTGTTTAAATCGGTAATCAAAGCCTGGCTGATTGATTGTTGTATGTTTTCCTTACCAACTTTCTGAGAAATAACTGTAACCTAAAATCTACTTTCAGAATGGACTAGAATGCTGGCAAATAGCCATCACACACTGGCCACATTCTTATACAATTGTACAATTAGAGCTCATAACAGGCCATATACAATGGATGTTGGCACATTATATTTTTCTGACCACAAGACTTGAGTTGTTGAGCATAGATGTGAGACTGATATGCAGGAATTCCAGCGTCACTAGACATATAACTCTTTAGCGGTGGTCTTGTGACCAGAAACTGACCAGTATTGAACTACATAGAGTGCAAATGGGCAGCATGTTAACAATAGGCTAACAGTGGTTCCCATGAACAGTTTTGGCCACTCTACATTACATGCAAATGGAAGTTTATTTTTTTAGCCTGTGACACCCATTTGAACACATAGTATTCTTTATTTTGTATGCTGCAATTTGCCTTGACTTTTTAAGTAGTGCATTATAATGAAAACTGTTTAGACTTTGGCACATATTCGATTACCTTTGTGCTTAACCTTACAAAGTTAATCTCCTTAAGCCCTAACCGATGGGCTCAGTTAGTTAACTGCATATATCCACTGCAGATATTACTTACAAAAAAAAAAATCCTGAATGGATCATTTTTCACTGGGCATTTCAAAATTTTAAATCTTTTGTTTCTATTTAAAACTTAAAGAGAAAGTGTCTGATGGTGGGAAAATGTTCTCTCTGGTTTGTTATGTTCAGAAGCTCCACGTCTTGTAAGGTGGAATGGTATCTTTGAGGGAAATGACTGTGGTTTGAATGCGGCTAATGTTAAATTTGTCTGTAAGATTTTATTCACAGTTTGAATTACCACAAAAGGTAATTTGTAACTCAAGATGTTTCGTTTTGTAGCATTTTTGGTAATGCAGTTAGCTGTCTCCCAAATTTGGAGACATTCCACCTTAAGTAAAATGAAAGAGCAAAAATAATTAAATATTACCCACCTATGGAGCAATATCCTTATATCAGGTCATGCTTTTCAACGTTTGGAATTCTCTAAAAATCCCAAAATCCCAGATGTTTTTTGTGTCATGAGCAAACAAAGAGAGAGAGAGAGAGAGAGTAAGAGTAAGAGTAAGAGTAAGAGTAAGAGTAAGAGTAAAGCCTAGCATACTGGACTGAGACCAGTATTTGGTTTTGTATATGGTTTTTTAACCATTTACAGACACTAGGGCTTAGTAAACACATTAGAATGCAAACAGACCTGAAAGCTAGCAAATGGTGAGGAAACATCTGAATTTTTTTTTATTCCAATTGTGAATGTCACCTTCAAGCGTATTGTACAGTTTAAGTATACCGAGCATGCATATAATATTAAATGATAATAAACCAAAAACATTTATTAGTAAAGAAAAGGGTATCCACTGTTGTTTATTTTCATACGTATACTGAATTTTAATATAGGACAAGTTCATGGCCAGTGAGTGAAATGAAACTTTTCTAATAGAATCGTCAGAAAAAATAACAAAACAAAACAAACAAACAAACTAAAAAAAAACCTCCCAATTAGCTGTTTAATTGTACTTAATTGCACGGTAATAATATGGTGGCACAACAACACAGAAGTATTACTCACAAATGCTTTGTGTATTTTGCTGTAGTCAGGCCAACAGGTTGAAGTGAATGCCAGCATTCAAGCCAAAAGCTTCCTAGCCTAAGAACACACGTTCCCTTTAAACAACCTGACTGATCTTCATTGTATTGACCAAGTGAGTCACCGAGGAGAAGCTTTATCCTCTCCACCCACTGGCTGAAGCTGCGTGGAATATTCACAAACACCATTACATAATTGCTGCATGAGTGTGAGTATTGAGCTAAAGAACCAACAGACTAAGTCCTGCCAGAGACTTAATAGTTAAGATGAAGGTATGCAGTAAGTGCCGACCTGGCCCATTTACTCAGCTCTCTTTCAAATCCCTGTTTGTTCATGCTAGCTCCAGACTGCAGACTGCCAGCCTACTGGAGGATGAAGATATTAGAGGGATACAAGCTATGCTGGGCGGTTTTCAAATGTGTGAAAACACACAAACAAACACCCTGAGATATTCAGGTGTGTATGTGTGTCTCTTGTTGCAAGTGTAGCTAGACATTCTGTATTTAAATATCATACACAGAAAAACAGGATTTGATTAACATGCCTGTTTGATTATGCAGGTTTCTTTCCTAGAGACTTTTATTAGAGCTTAAGGGAAGTGTGAATATTGATAGCTTTTAAGGAATAAACTTATAAGTTATCTTGACATTGGATATCATATTACAAATAACCAAAAGTTAAACCGGCACTCTTACATTTATGTGCTGACGCTGTGTGGATTAGTCAAAGAAATGTGTAGACTTATAGGGGGTATGAATTATGCTTTGTTTTGCCAACATTGGCATAGTACGGGAGATACAGTGATATTACCAACCAAATTCAAAAGACGGCACGGTGGCACAGCAGGTAGTGTCGCAGTCACACAGCTCCAGGGACCTGGAGGTTGTGGGTTCGATTCCTGCTCCGGGTGACTGTCTGTGAGGAGTTTGGTGTGTTCTCCCCGTGTCCACGTGGGTTTCCTCCGGGTGCTCCGGATTCCTCCCACAGTCCAAAAACACACATTGGTAGGTGGATTGGCGACTCAGAAAGTGTCCGTAGGTGTGAGTGAATGTGTGAGTGTGTGTGTTGCCTTGTGAAGGACTGGCACCCCCCCAGGGTGTATTCCCTTCCGCCCAATGATTCCAGGTAGGCTCTGGACCCACCGCGACCCTGAACTGGATAAGTGCTTAAAGATAATGAATGAATGAAGTCATGAAAGTGATAGGATGATCATAAAGTGACAACACATAAGACAGACAATTCAAGTTGTTAAAGCACATGAAATGAATGCATGCACACTTACAGTTTATTCATGTTGTGTGATGTTTCATATGTATGGGGACTCTATGAGGTTAACACCTCCACCGTTGTTCTAAGACACATATGTAAATACATACATACATACACACACAATTCAGGTAAAGTTAAGGAATATTTGCATTAGGCATTACGTTCTGTTTTCACACTGCATTCGTAGTAGTCTTCCTCTGAGGAATTGTCTGGGGAACGACCACAGTATAAAAATATACAGACATATAAATGGGAGTTCATCAAAAATTATGGACACAATACACTGTGTGTGCACTGTTTCTGCAATAGGGAGTGATACTTACTTGTTAGTGTAATGCTGTTGTTTAACCTCAGCATTATATTTTTGTTACTATAAGTGCTTAGAAGTTGTCAGAGAAAGGAAAAGGTGTTTTTCTTGGTTATGTCATGGAAATGCTATTTTTTACATACACTAACCTTAACCGTAATTTGTAACCCTCAACCCTAAACCCTAACTCAAGAACACGCCGTAGTGTGCTATATGAGCAGAGATGACAACATATGCATAGTATACTTCACCCCTCCTACACTCATCCTGCTCATCATAATCATAATGAAAAGGTAATAAAGTACAACACAGCATGATACTTTACCAATTGGTTAAGGTAAAATGGAAACCAACAGAGAAAAACTGATATGAATTAGATGATTTAGATGGCTGTTTTTTATTTATTGGAGCAAATCCAAGAAAATCCAATTCCTTTTAGCAGCATTAAGGGGACAAAAGTCACTTTTTGCATGCATGTGCACATTAATTTGGCCATCTGGAGCCTATTAACACACAAACTGTGAAATCAAACTAGCCAGTCAGTTTTTGTGAGCTGCCTACATCGGAAAACATTGGATAAAATGAGTCGTTCTGAGTTTGCTCCCCTTTCTATATTGACGACTAGAATTTTAGAACTGCCCGACCCCGTTGTGTGAGAATCTTCAGTAACACACCTGGACCCGCATTTATGTAAGAGCACAAAGACAAGGTTAAATGGAATATAACTAACACAATGAACGGGGGGTGGGAAATCTGCTCAGTTCTGCTCACTCCTCACCAGGGTGCACTGGTGTTGGGGTAAACAATGGCTAGATTTCATTTAAAGGAACAGGTGCTGAAACCAATAGTTCTGAATAGGGCTGTCCATACAGTATACGAACTATGCTGTGTTGTTTGATCCTTGTGGTATTTTGAACAAAGAATGTCACAGATGTTTAATTACAACACCAGAGAACTTTGATAAATTGTGGAAAATGGTAGATTGTGTCCCTTTTAAAATTAATGTTAATGTTTGCTTAAACTCTTTTTATCTGGTCATATGCAGCTAGAAATAAGCTAGAGTATAAGTCTCTCTCTCTCTCTCTCTCTCTCTCTCTCTCTCTCTCTCTCTCTCTCTCTCTCTCTCTCTCTCTCTCTCTCTCTCTCTCTCTCTCTCTCTTTCTCATACACCTCTACCACCCTTCAGGTTGTAAATACAGTCAAACTTCCCAAAGTCACTGATGCAATGCCAGCATCACATTAAAATGTGTGTGTGTGTGTGTGTGTGTGTGTGTGTGTGAATACACATTGGCCAATCTCACCTCACACAGCCTTAGTGGTAATTGCAGTGTTGATAAATTCATTCAGTCTTTTCCTAATGCGCTGCAGAACATTCAAGTATTAATCTCTCGCACACACTTGCACACACGCATAGCTTCATTAATGATGGGTAGTGTTGAGTTGTTCAGTGTTTTTCTTTATTTATTCAGAGTGATGCTATCTACAGTCTCTCTCTCTGCCAACACACTCACGCTGAAGAGCCGAGGCCACAGCGCAGTCAAACACACACATTTAGCGTGGAATCAACGCCCCCGCAGTCCAACTTATGACCTCCCCACACACACACACGCATACAAATGCACACACACATATTTCCTGCTCCAGCTGTGATAGCTGCCAGATGTTGAAAACTGAAGCAGTGGATGCACATCAGTGCAGCACTCAAGATATGGCTCTCACTTCACACACACAGGCACGCACAAACACTGTCGCCAACCCCCAACACACACACACCTTCTTGTTACTTTCAGTTGTTTGCATACCTGATCACTCACTACCACGATCAGCCACTATCCAAAAGAACAAACTGAACACAACAGCTTTGTGCATTTCCCTGCTGTGTTCTTCATGCTTTATTGAGCAGGGGATGCTTGTTGCTACTTGGCTGAGCCTTAAGTATTTCTTGAATGGCCAAGCAGGCCCATTTTATTATATCCCTAAGCTAGGCTAGGTTACTATGAATGTTGTATATAATTTCCTAGTTCTGTTCATTTCTGTACATGTTCTGCCCTTAAAAATTAATTAATTAATTAATTAATTCATTCATTCATTCATTCATTCATTCATTCAGTATTTCCTCTTCTGTAACTCCATCATGATCAGGGTTGTTGTGGGTCTGAAACCTACCCTGAATCAGGCATGTGCACAGACAGTTTTTGGAAGCAGGTGCTCAAACCAAAAAAAAAATTATACAGTAGGATATTTAACGTTGATTTAATTTTGTAATAACAATCTATAAAATTTATCAATGGATGCTCTTGTATGTAAAGGCAAGCGTTTTCAACGGGTATGACGCCTAAATTCCACCCCCCGCTTTTTTTTTAAAGGAAACTTTGGGCCAGTAGCCCGTAACGTTTTCAGTGCCGCTATAATGTGTTGTGGGTAATTTTGCACCAAACAACGTCAGAGACTGCACAAACACTGTCATTACCTGTCTGTCTGATGCTGATGAGAAGTGTGTAGCACCAGTTAGGCCTGGCGCTCAGCACTGTATGAGGGCTAAGAGGAGGAGGAGGAGTGAGGGGCAAGGCTGGAGTGAAATGTAGGAGTACACCTTGGATTCAGCAGCAGTACATCACAGCCCTTAAATATGTTGTTAGTTGTTGTACAAGCTTTAAAGAACATTAGTACAAGAGCGCAAATCCTGAACCAACTGAAAAAGCAGGATGTAAGACAAAAAATAAGAAGGTGATTTTCATATCAAACAATGCATTATACATTTGAAAATTAACATTAACATTGTGACATATTTATTCCCACCTGACTAGTTACAGTTAGCTACTGTTATAGAAGGTGGATCACCAAAGTGGGAAATAGTGCACCTTTACCATGAAAGGTACAATAATAGTCTGAAGGTTAAATTGAATGAAGAGATATTCCAAAAACTTTTAATAAATAGATAAATAAATAAAATAAATTAATTAATTAATTATAAGCACAAAGTCAAGACTTTAAAGAATGAATGAATGAATGAATTAATTAATTAATTAATTAATTAATGAGTTAATGAATGTTCCGTTCCAGTTATTTATTTTAAGGTTTTACTGACTTCATACTTTCTAACTGCTTCACCCTGATCTGGCAGTCAGTCACACTCACACACTTGACAGGGCACCAGTCCATCACTGCACATCACACACACCCAATCACTCACTCACTCACACCTGTGTGCAGTTTTACATAGCCAGTTTACCTAACAACATGTGTTTTTGGATTGTGGGAAAAAAACATTGCTCCTTGTGGACAATGATCCAAGATAGGGATTAAACACAGAACCCCAGGACCCTGGAGGATGCAGAGTACAGATTCAATAATAAACTTGAAAGAATTATAACTATATTAGTGCTGGGCAGCAGGGTTGCGCAGCAGCTAGTGTCACAGTCACATAGCTCCAGGGACCTGGAAGCTGTGGGTTCAAGTTGTGAGTTCAACTCCGAGTGACTGTCTGTGAGGAGTTTGGTGTGTTCTCCCCATGTCCGTGTGGTGTCCTTCCAGGTGCTCTGGTTTCCTCCCACGCTCCAAAAACACGTGTTGTTAGATGGATTGACTACATAAAAGTGTCTATGAATGTGTGAGTGTGTGTGTTGCCCTCCGGACCCACCACGACCCTGAACTAGATGAGTGGTTATACAGTATATCAGTGTTATACCTGCAATTGCCAAATTGGCTAAAATGTAACTTTCTTGGATTTCAGAAAAAAGTTTTCCTTGCATTTTTATCTGCTACCCCAGTTTAGGTAATGTGACACTTACAGCTCCAACAAAACTTCAATTCAGCTTGGTTATATTGTGATTTTAGATAAAAACATGTAACTCTAATATAAAAATGATTTAAAATGATTGTTAAAATGTTTGTCAGTGTAGCAGTCATAATCGAGCCTAAACAAAAATTCATCAATCCTGTCACAAACATGAGCTTATGCCCAAATTATCATTAAAACAGCAGCTAACACTACACTGAGCATTCTTCTGTTCTTCTCGAAATATTGCTCGTCAGAGTCATTCATTTTCCTTCAGGCTGGAAAAGCTGAGCTCTGAGCACCCTATCGGCTCTTACACAGGATATAGAGCTGGACAGCAGTCTTAACCTTTATCTGACCCCGTCCTGCTTATCTTATGAATGAATGGTTAACTAGGAGTACACCACTACCTGACCTAATGAACGTACACAGGCACACACATACATCCACACACCCATCCACAAACTCCCACACGTGTAAACACACAGACATGCAGAGTTGTATTTCTAACTTTGTGGGTTATGACTGTATTCCTGTAGACCTGAATGCATAGCTTACGTACCTTACATACTTTACACGTATG
>NC_089820.1:46924487-46986987 GCF_029633855.1 Hoplias malabaricus
AGGAGGATGAAAAGGAAAATGTAGCATGAGATAAATGTGTAAAAGGCATTCAGGAAGCATCTTATAACATCAGTGAGATGTGAAAATGGCTGGGTGTAAAAGACTGTCAATAAAGGTTGTTTAATCCCATAAAACTCTGTAGAACAGGCTAGTTGTGCAAATATAAACCTTCAGATTGTTTGATATGAAAAATGATTTAAAAATCAATTCTATGCCAATTTACAAAGGAACTGAAAGACAGTACATACATACTGTGTTTATACTTACAGTGTACGGAACATACAACATTTCAGCAGAAATAATGGACAGAATTTTACTGTGTTTATTAAGATTTGTGCTCAATGGAATGTGTCTGCACTTAGTGTTAATTACATAGCTGCCAGGAATGAAAGAAGGCAGCTTGTGAGTGAATGTGTGTGTGCCTATATCTTACTGTGTAGGAAATTAATGGCTGGATTGCAGTATCATGTTGAGGAAGTAGAAGAAATGTTTTTGTACCAGTGTGTGTACGTGCCTCTGAGTGTGTATGTGAATGTGTGTGTGTGTGTGCGTGTGTGTGTGTGTGTGTGTGTGTGTGTGAGTGTGTTCGTGCACGCGCATGTTCTGAGATAGCTGTCAGACCAGTATGGTACAGTGTGAGGGCAGAAGAATGTCTCTTTTGTTTACTCCGTCAGACGAACATGTGGCAGCATGCCAGCTAAATACTACACCACTGATACCAGCCTTTACACACACATTCATACCACTATGATCATCATCGCAAAGGTGTTAGTGTAGGTGGAGCTCAGGAAGGTGCAGGATCATTTAAAGATACACTCCTTTTTAAAGACAAGGCTCAACGCAAACGCTCTTATTGTGAAGAGTAACTGACTATCTAGCTATTGGAGACATGCACTCTTAAAAATGAAGGACTGTTGGTCCTATCATCATGCGCGTTGCTTGCTTAGCCACAGATGATGCTTAGCCCCTCCTGCTTCAATTTCACTCAGTCTGTTCCTAGTCAGTATGGGTATCTTTAAGTTAACATAACAGCATTGGTTGGCAGCAGTTCAAAAAGAAGCAGTGGTTGTTTCAGAGGAAGCAGGTGATAGTACTTGCTTTCCCAGCTTGATACTACCATGTGGTTCTGAGAGACCTAGCTATCAAATGTGTTGTAAACATCACACATCTGGTAAATTTAGAATCCAGGGACTAACTAACTTACTTACTAAGTTACATACATACTTACTTATTTAACTTGATATATATTATTTATTTATGACATTAATTGCGAAAACAAATATCATTGTCAACATAGTACATTTCTATGATACATCTTGTATGATTGCAAACACCATGCAAAATGACATTAATACAGTTATTATATTACATACATTAATACATTACATACATTAATACAATAACACAGTATGTTATTAATTGCAAATTGAAAATGTAAAAAAAAATGTATTTGAAACGTTTTAAATATTATAATTTATTTTTACACACAAAAATATAAAGGAAAAATATGTTCATATAGTACAAAGAGAATATATCACATGCATAAATATGTGATTATTAACTCAATATAAAATGTAATTTTATTGAGATCATCTCCTAGTCTTTTCCACTGCATGCTCTACTCCCCTTTGTCTCAGATGCTCCGTCACTCTTTTTGCCTTTTTGCTATTGTGTTCCATTTTGTTACTTTTCAGGTTATGCTCAGGATCTGCGTGGGTTCGAGACACTGCTTTGTGCTAAGTGGACTTGGTGACAGGGGTGTGTTTATTTGGGATAAAGTGAAGTGTGTGTAAGTGTATGTGTGTATGTGTGTGCGTTGTTGTTGTGTAACCCTGTTCCTCTTTCAGATCTCCTATTTTCTGCTGTCTGGGACGTTTGGACAGACTGTATTTATAAACACAATGGCAAGGAGATTGAGGATCCTGTTACGTTTTCCTGAGATCTTGCGGTATATGGGAGCCTCTAAAGGGCAGATTGACCACAGCTAAACAACTGTCACACGCTAGGAAATTTAGTCAGCGGTTATTGGAAAAACATAGTAAAATTCATTTAAAAGTGGTTTCCAACGAAACATACAGTTTTCTTGAACATACAAGGTCACAGCTGAGGTCACAGAACCAATGAAGAAATGTGTCATGAATACGTTTAGGATACAACTAAGCTTAGTTAACATGTAGATAGCAGGTAGCTAATCTGGCAAAAATCAAAGCAATTGGGGAATATAATTATTTGTTCAATAGTGCAAGTAGAAATTGAAAATGAATAAATGAGTAAACGGGTGAGGAAACTCTGTTACATTTTGTTTTTACAAATACAAAGTAGCATAATTGGCATCTTGTTTATTTTCAAAGTCAGATTTAATATATAAGGTTTTGTGTGACTAGATTAGCTGTTCATCAAAATAATAAACTATTACGTCTATGAAATGTATGTGCAGAAACATGGTACCAATATCCACAGCAAAGACCTCTTGGCGGCCTTTTTTAGTAGATAGTCATAAAACATAAATCTTGCCTGTTCAGCCAGAAAATAGCCATCCCAACACTCTTTACAACACTCTCAGCCCTTGCTAACATTAAAAAAAACCATGCCAGTGCAATCCTGGTTTAATCTCTGTCACACTCTCTTATGGTTTGCAAGCTCTATTCAGTAATTATATGGATTTCTTTGGTTTGCTTTGGACAATGGGTGAATGAGTAGAAGAAGACTGTGTTTGCAGTTTCTGATTTTCCATTCACTACATCTCTCATAATCAGACCTGTGACATGGCCAGAAAAAAATAACCTTTTGTGGATGCAATTGTTTAGCACATCTCCACAGAAAAATGAAATTAATTGGGATGCTCTTAAGCAGGTGCACGTGATTCTTACATCTCCATGTTCAATGTAAAGTATCTGCCAGAGAGGTATAAATGACCTTTTTGGTATTTGAAGCTCCACTCTACTCCATTTGAAGCTCCACCTGAAATGTGTATAAGAACTAATTGGATAATTTGCGTCATTTCACAGTTGGAGGATGATTTATACATCCATAGTCTTCAGAAATGTCTGTGAGGAGTTTGGTGTGTTCTTCCCGTGAGGGTTTCCTCCAGGTGCTCCAGTTTTCTCCCACAGTTCAAAAACACACGTTGGTAAATGGATTGGCTACTCAAAAGTGTCCATAGGTGTGAGTGGGTTAGTGAATGTGTGAGTATGTGTTGCCCTGCGAATGACTGGTCTTGTGCCCAGTGATTCTGAGTGGGCTCCAGACCCACCACAACCCTGAACTGCATAAGAAGTTACAGACAATGAATGCAGCATTAATCTTGGTTTCAACTGAGACATTTTGCTTGACAGGATCAAGAAATGCTGAAACTATTTAAAAATATTCCAAATAGAAGACATTACTTAATTTTCTCTTGGCCACACAGAGAGATTTCATTAAAAAAAACTTCTTGTATATCCTCTGAAATATTGGGTTTTCTCTTCCTTTAGCATGGTAAATATGATGTGGTAAATGTTTGCACATTGGGACTTATGGGACACAGCTTAATGGAATAATAATTTAAATGTATGGTGAGTAATAAATAAATTAATAATCAAGCAAATAAGTAAATATATAAAAGTTAAGGTGGCACAACATGCAGTGTCCCTGTCACACAGCTTCAAGAACCTGGGGTTGTGGGTTCAAGCCCTGTTCCGGTTAACTGCCTGTGAGGATTTGCTCTCCCTTTGTCCATGCAGGTTTCCTCCTATGGTCCAAAAACACATGTTGGTAGGGGATTTGCTATTCAAAATTGTCCATAGGCGTGAGTGTATGCATGTGTGAAGTAGCGTCCCATCCAGGTTATGTTCCTGCTTTTTGCACCCAGTAATTCTGGGTAGTGATACTGGGTAATCAACAGCAGAATTCTAAACAGGATTAAGAATTTACAGGGAATGAATGAATGAATGAATGATTTTAAATATACAAAGGAATGTAATTGCTCTTAAATGACACATATAGCAATCAAATCATGCATAAAATGTGAAATAAAGCCTTTTAAAATTATATTTCACAACTAAAAAAACTTCAAAACTTTGTCCCTTTTGAGGGGCACACTAAAGTTATTTGCATTTTAAAAATATTTAGAAATTATTTTTGTACCCTTATTTGCATTTTATATTTGATTAATTTAAACATCAATTAATATTTCCATTATTCTGTGCATGTATTCTTTGAAACTGTTTGCTGGTTAAATGGCCTAATTATCCTTACTGCACTAAGACACTCGTAGCTGAATGCCATCAAAACCTCATGTTACCAAATGTGATGTAAATTTTTGGCAAATAAGTTTTAGCTTGTATAAACTAGAGTTTATGTCACTTGTCATGAAACGCTTATGAAGAATTATGAACAGTGGCCTACACTAAATTGTTACCAGCATTTCCTTTACTGATGTACAGCACTGGAGATTCACATAAGAGGTTTAAAAGTATCCTGCTGTGCTTGACTTGCTTTTCATTCGTTTACCATACCTACCGAGTGAAGGTTTCAGTAGCAGTCAACACAGTCAAGCCAGAACCCAGCAAGGAAAACAGGCTCGAATATGGTGTCAATGAGTCATTATCACTTTTATGCAAATTAACAAAGTTCTTTAACCCCTTTATTTCACTGGGGTGGCACCCTCCACCCTGAGATGTCAGTTGACATTTTTTTTTAATTAATCAAGGCTTTTGTCTAAATAGTATATGCTAATAAGCTCTTTCTCTCAACTTCACTGACTATACAGATGCCCGGTGTGTAGTTCTACAATTACAGACTGTTGTCCTTTCATTGTTTGCCTGCTATCTTCCAGTTCTTCAATGACCAGGACCCACACAAGACATCCACAGAGCAGGTATGATTTGTGTGGTGGGTTATATTCAGTTCTGCAGTGACACTGATTTGGTGTTAGCATGTAAGTGTGTGTTTTGCTAGTCTGAGTGGATCAGACACAGCTGTGCTTCTGGAGCTTGTACACTTCTCAGGGTCATTGCTGGACAGAGAACAGTCCATCAAACAAAATATCCACTATTCAAACAGTACCTGCTCTGTTTTGGTCCTGTGTGTTTTGACCATTAGAGAACAGGGTGCAGAGCAACAGATGGTGTTCAAGAAGAGTCTGTAATCATAGAACTAGAAAGTGCACATCAGTGGAGAGTGCAGATACACAGTAGAAGGTGGTAGTAATGTTATGGCTGATAAGTGATCAGTGAAACAGAACAACAAAAAAAGCTCTACCCTTTTTCTGTTCTTAAAAGTAAAAAGAACTTGCTGTCTAGCATAGATTGGTGAAGTAATGAATTACTATCTGCGGTTATTAGATTCACACCAACATGGGAAATACCCTCCAAGGGTCTTGACAACTGATCTGACAACAGTTTCTTTTACTTTGTGAAAATACATAATGGCTGTTTTAAGGGCACAGGGGCTGACATTAGATCAGAATTTCTGGCATCATATTTACAGGGTTGCATGTATCCTGACACTTTTAAATTTGCTAGACTTCCTGTTAAATGGTTGGTAGGCACAGGAAGTGAAGTTAAACAGACAAATATGCACACATAGGCGCAAAAAAGAAAAAAGAACACATTCTTTTTTAATCTTCAGAAATAAGTTATAGGAATAATATTTTTGTACATTGAAATACTACTGAATATATTCATGCAAGAACATATCAAATAAAGTTAATAAAACAAATGTAAATTAATTGCTAGTAATATCTGAAAGCAGTGCTTAATAAATTCTGTATTTCCTTGTGTACTCTTGTTTACTGGAATTGCTTTCCAGTTGATAAAACAAAATTTGATGTTTCTTTATGAATGTTGGACACAGATTTCACTGCTTTTTATCTACGCTTTTTCATCACGTTTAAAAGACACAGTGGTTCCAGTTCAGAAAGTAGAGTTTTTGCCATTCTGATCTGGACTGTAGGAAGGCCAGTCTAGCATTCACTCTCTGATCACACAGTCATGTCCTTGCAGGCATTGAATTCAAAATGAGAATTCAATTTTTACATTTTTGTTTTAATATCAGACAAGGACTTAACTTGCATTTCACACACAGTCCCGACTTTTTCGGAATGAGATTTGTACATGTTTTGTTATAATATATATATTTCTTGTAAGTCATGGCACTGCATCACCTGTAACTTATGTGCTATATCTTTTCAGGTTACATGTTAATACCTGCTCTATCTAGAAAAGGTTTACTTCTTGTAAGCCAGGTGTGTATGGAGGTGATCCCTCAGTGGATGTTTCTATTGTGTGAACTCACCCCGGCCACTATTCCTCCTGCTCCCGGATCTTTCACATGACCTCTTAATGCTGCGACGTTGGACTGCCTACAATGCAAACATCGTTAATGAGTGAACAAGCCTCATACAGGCCTCATTTAACAAGCCTGGTCATTGTTGTCCTCTCTATATACTCCCTCTGCTTGGGAGCAGTCTTAATAAGTCTCATGATTTATAGTGCACTTTGCTCAGCGAACAGCATAGGCTGAAATTTACAGCTTGGCCAAAAGAGAGAGAAGAACTTTGGACTGAACAGAATTTAACTCGTTGGATCCTGCATTCTTCCTTCCATAACTTTAAACAGGAAATGTTAGCTTTATGGCTGAAAACCATCAGAGATAATTTTACCATGGAGAGATTCTTGTTCATGTATCTCCAAATGCTTCAGGTTTATTAATAAAAGAGTACATTATTAAGGTTTGCTTGGTACTGTTAAAAGGAGCCAAATAGAGCTAAAAAGGGTTTGCAGTAGAGCATATAGTTTTAGTTTCCCAAAACACAGTACAATGAGTGGTTCTTTTAAGAACCTGGCTATTTGTGTGTCAGATATATGAGTGCAAAACCATGTATTTATGTCAAGATACTTGTACAGGTAAAAAATGGATACCATATTTAATCAGTTGTTTTTTAACAAAAATATCCTCCACACAATGTAAAGGATTTCCAGGAACTATCATTTCAAACCATACCATTAAAATCTTCTGTTTTTTAGAGAGCTTACCATGTCTAAAACTCTTTTTGTGGCATTGTTTTTTGCAGTCTTGCCTCAAAGTTGTCTATGCAGGGCACATTCAAGGATACCCAGATAATCCCTTGTGTGACTTAAGGGTCATGTACACCTATGTGTGTGTACTATAGGTCAACCCTGCTGAACAGAGCCTGAATCAACCCATGCATGTTCATCTCCCATGGTTCCCTGCTTCTCAGGCCACAATGTTCTTACAGCTTGACTCATTATATAAGTAGATAAAAAGGCTCCATTCAACACCAAAGCAGATTGATTTTCCCTGCAATTATATATTCCCTTTATATAACAATATTCCACAGCCCGAGCAATCGTTGAGGACAAGTAAGTCCAAAGTCCAAACATTAACTCCTCATAAGTAGCATTTATCAAAACAGACTTTAAACCAAGGGGCTGCTTAACAAGCCTGTGTGTGTGAGGACTGTTCTTTTACAGTCAGGTTACTGATCAACTCTTTAAGATGCCAGCAGACCAAGCTTAGGCTGCTGCTCACACACAGATTAATGAAGCTTTCTGCCCAGGCCAAAACAGGTTTAGCTAAAGGGCCTCTCTGTTTCCTACTTGTGAGTTTTCCACTCTGAGGTAAAGGGCTTCAAAGTGATTCTAATGTTGAAATGCCCAGAAAATACTTCATTTCCAACCAATTTCAAGTTTCACTGAACAAAGCCATTTCATACACTCTTAAAAACCAATTCCATTGCTTTTTGAACTGTGCAAGTTAAACTGCTCAAACAAAAACAGATATTTAAAATGTGAAATGCAGAATTGTTCTCATAGAATAAACTGAGTTCTTGGTATATGAAGTAAAACAAATATGAAATGTATTCTTTGAATTATTCTATGTAATCACTAGAGATGCTTGAATACTGATATTGGTATAAGGTATTTGCCTGATACCATATCCATTTACTCGTACTCGTAATGATGGCCTTCAGAGTATTCACTGGTTCTGCTCCCATCTACCTCAATAAACCATATGTTAGCGCCTGCCCTCTCCGTTCCTCAAAGGAGCACCAACTAACACGGCAATCCCCCCCGTACAGGTTAGTCGAGGTTATTCTCATCTCTGGTACCACGCTGGTGGAACGAGCTTCCAAGCACTATCAGAGCAACAGAAACCCTCTCCGCATTCAAGAAATCCTTGAAAACCCAACTCTTCTGAGAGTATCTTTTGCACTGAAAGTCTTTCTTTAATGCACTTATTACTTCCTGGCATATTGCACTTAATGTAAGGTAATTTGTATAAATTGTGCTGTAGTTTGAATGTTAGATCCTCTTTTGTAAGTCGCTTTGGATAAAAGCGTCTGCCAAATGCATAAATGTAAATGTAAATGTAAATGTAATCGTAAACGAAGCTCCGATACCAACATCCGATACCTTGTGCTTACTGCACGTTACTGCACTAATGAGCAGACATCTTAAAATGTTGGCGATCTGAAATTATTTCACAATCAGTGATGGCAACCCAAGCAAAGCGGACTGCGGGAGAACCTGAGAGCAGTGAGTATGCCACACTGTTTTGACTGTCCTCGAACAAGGTGGATTTTTCTTCACTCAAAGATCCTGTTTGTGAGAGCACTGTTCGCTGCCTGACGTGGTTTATCCTCAATCAAAAGTATTTTCTCCGTTTGCAAATTTTAAATTGGATCCAACACCATAGATCAGGCTGCTGGTCTAAAATAAATACTGGATTTAATTGAATAATGGAAACTGTCTTCCCAAAGAATGCATATGAAGAGCTTGTTGCATCTCATGTTACTAATTTATAGATAGATAGATACTTAATCATACCAGAGGGAAATTCTAATTATTGGTGGTGTAAAGTGGGAAAATACTAAATAAAATATGATTGTTCCAGAAATGAACAATAACATTTTTAATTCAACAAAAAATAAATAAATTACAATTACACTAGTACATAATACTCCTGATTAATTCTAAGTAAGTATCAGTATCTGTAACAGCAAGTACAAAAATAGACATACTTGTCTATACTTTAGAAGATTAACTTCTAAATATTTGTTTGATCTCTCAATTAGATCTTCAGTTCCCTTCAATTCCACAGATTCCAACATGAGTTAACTTTCCTCTTGTGTTAGCTTTCTGTTACCATCTCTTATGTTAATGGGTTGGTTTTGACCCATGTCTTAAATCAATAAGATCCCCTAAAAACCATTAATTATCAACCAATTTGTTTCCTACCTCTTGTTTACCTTATTAGGCTTCCTCATCCATGAAAGGATAGGTTTTAATTTTTCATTGTTGCATATTGTAAACTGGAGATGTACACTCTACAAAAACACAAACTCTAAACTGACTTGGCCTTAAATGTCTGGACATGTCTGTCTTTTCTTGTTTTGTGAAACAGGCAATGATAGAAGCCCCTAACCGAAGCCCAAATGGGTGTAGGAAGAGCTAGCTGTAGGCCGTTGGTGTATAGTGTGTTTATGGTTCCAGATTTAGCACTTGTGTTTGTTTTCTGATTTAAAATTATATCTGGGTCGAAATTGACCCTAACAACAGAAAAGCCATAATTTTAAAAACATTTTAAGAGCAAGAGATCAAAGTGTCACTTCCTAGAACCATTATAAAATTACTTGCAGGATTAGCTGATTATATGAATACAGAGTACATACTGAAAGGTGTGTGTGTGTGTGTGTGTGTGTGTGTGCCTACTATCATAAAGACATCTTGTGATTAATTAAAATATGATGAGTTATGAATCTTTAAGGAAAATAACTTTTTCCTTAAAAGTAAGTTTTTTAAGCTTTAAAAAGACAACAGACACAGCTTTATTTTCCCTTCACTGGGAGGCAAGAATATCAGTGTCTTTACTAAACTATTTGTATTTTAGTGTGACAACAAGCCACAAGCCTATGATTTTATTCTGTACTGCCACAACGAGACTGGCATCTACTATCTCTTTGTAAAAATACCCAGTGTAAGTTGTGCAAAGTGAATAACAGGATATTTTTGAATGTATATTTTTGTTAAACAAATAAAGGAATAAGCACTCTCATTTTAGACTGCGCTCTGATTAGGGTGGCAAAGCAACATGGTGAAACATTTGAAATGGAATGGAAAACTGTAGAAAAATAGAGGCATGTCAACTTTTATACACATCTTAATTTATTTAGTTGTAAGTATTTCCGTAACCATACATAATAATTTGTCTTTTTTTATGAAATTTACTGCAACCTAACAGGCTGTGAAGCATCAGCAGACAATAATAATATGTCGCACTGTGACCGAGGTATTGATCATGGGTGACTTGTAGTTTATGAGCAAAAAGACGCTTCACATATCTTTTTCAGAATTTGTTACACTGTATTTCTGTTTGTTTAGTATTATTTTATGCAACAACAATATTCTTAAAGAGCAAGACCAGCATTATTTTAGTTTATCCTTAAGAGCTAATATAGATTATTAACAGTAAGCCAGGGTTAGCAAGTTATATAACACTGCATTAACAGCACCAGAACTTTAATAACATTGTCTAAATAGACTTTTTTTTATCATGACTTACCAGACAAAGTATAGACAAAGTATAGAACGTCTCGTCCATTACTGAATTTAAGTAATTATAAAATGTATAATTTTAACTTATTTTAGCAGTAATATAAAACTATATGGCAATATATACATATTTCTTATCAGCACAATTTTTCCCAGAAACATTGGGACTAACACTGGGTTAAAAAGAAAAAATAATAATTTAATAAATCAAAAACACATCACAGTTATTGGCACCCCATATTTAGTACATTGTGTGCTTTTCCTTTGGCAACTTTGCAGCAGGAATCTTCCCTTATAAAGCTGAGAAAGATGCTTTCTGGGAACATATGAAAAGCTATGAACTTCTCCATACCAAATCTCCTTTGTCCTAGTTTGTGAACTCTGTTTGGTTTTTCTGTAGGGTTTAGGTCAAGTGACTGGCATATCCTCTTTAAATGTTTGACTTTTAAAACATCACAGATCCTAAACCACACTTCATCATGGGCATTCAATTCTATTCTGCTTGGCCTTGGCTTCTTTACACCAAACCTTCCTCCGGTGTTTGTCTCCAGAAAGCTCTATTTGTTGTCTGGAACTCAGTTCCAGTGATGTTTCAGCCAAATCCATGCGCTTACTTTTGTGGTTTGATGACAGCACAGGCTTTCTTCTGGCAAGCTAGATAGTTTATTGGCTTGAATTTGGTGTTTAATTGTAGTTTTGTAGACCTCAACCAACTCCTACAACTATCCAGCTGTGATCCTTGGAAACAGTTTTGCTACTAAGAACAGACTTCTCACTGCACACAAGGACAGAATGCACTTGTGTCTTCCTGTCGACAGGTTCAGCACTCCACTTGTTTGTCATTCTTACTCTGATCATATTTAACACTGGATATATATCAAGGGACTTCAAAAATGTAGTTGTGTTTTTAGGGACATTTTATTTTGGTATTAATATTGGGAAGTATTTTTTGTACATTTTAGCACTTCCTCAATCCACAACATTAGGTTTCAGGCATCTAAAAAAAGCTTTGCATTTTAGGAAAAATGTAAATAAGTCTCAGATTTGAACAATTGGATATCATGCAAAAACACCCATACATAACAGGCATCATGCTATTAATAAATGACACATGCAGTTCCAGTTTTACATAACCGCTTTCAATTAGATGCCCAAATTATTGACATTATGCTACAACTAAAATCTCCAACTGAACTTGTATATTTTTATGTTTTGTTATTATTAATTCAAGAAGATTATGCTTTAACTCAGGATTCACAAGATGTCACTATGTATTTTGATTGAGGATAAACCACGTCAGGCAATGAACAGTGCTCTCGCAAACAGGATCTTTGAGCAAAGAAAAATCCACCTTGTTCGATGACAGTCAAAACAGTGTGGCATACTCACTGCTCTCAGGTTCTCCCGCAGTCCGCTTTGCTTGGGTTGCCATCACTGACTGTGAAATAATTCCAGATCACCAGCATTTTAAGTTGTCTGCTCATTAGTGCAGCAACGTGCAGTAAGCACAAGGTATCGGATGTTTGGTTTGCGAATACGTGTATGAGTAAATGGACATGGTATCAGGCAAATACCCGATACCAGAATCTGTATTCATGCATCTCTAGTGATTACATAGAATAATTCAAAGAATACATTTCATATTTGTTTTACTTCATATAGTCAAGAGATTCTGTCACAGGCAGAGACCATCCAACAGCACTGTTATCCATGTGTCAAAGCAAATATACGTTCACTGTGTCATTGGTCTAGGAGAACAAATTCTAATGTTTGTATCATTAATAGCATATTGGTTTTAAAACTATGCCATTATGGTGCATTGTCATAAAATGCTGCTATAGTCTGGAGTCTGAGGCAAACATATGTTATCCAGATACAATTATGTGGTCCACATGGGCAAATTAAAAATTTAGTTAGTGTGCTGACAGCTGTGTTTAAAGGATTGAGGGAAAACTGTAAGACGTCCATGCTGTAATTTTGCCATTGTTGTTGTTCGCCACAGAGGAAACTGATCTAGTCTTCACATCAAATTGAAACCTGACGAGTCAGTGACTGGTAAACCACCACTGCAAGTACAGCAACTTACTTCTGTACTTCTCCAGTTTGGCCTACAAACCCCTGACCAGTGTGTGTGTGTGTGTGTGTGTGTGTGTGTGTGTGTGTGTGTGTGTGTGTGTGTGTGTGTGTGTGCATCTGTACTTCTTCAGTTTAGCCCTCAAACCCTTGACCAGTCTGTATGTGTCTAGAGGATGTTTATCTTAGTATGGCATGCCAGGGTGGTATGTTATGAGGGAATATAAAGGAATAATTGAAATATTTGCTTAAGAAACCTTTGGTTAATCTCCACTGTTTCCTGATCTTTGTCTTTCCTTGTCTCCATGATTTAATATTACAGGTTTTTATCCTGATTTATTTAAGTGCAATATAGATTTTACTGCTATTATCTTGGATTAGAATGCAATTATATTCTCTCCTACTGCACCCAACAATTGAGCTCTAACAGATATACCAAAAAGGAAAATGAGGACTAGACTTGAGTGGACTTGATTATGGAGGCGGAGAGTGAAAATGGCAGGAGAGAGCGAAAGAGAGAGAGAGAGAGAGAGAGAGAGAGAGAGAGAGAGAGAGAGAGAGAGAGAGAGAGACGGAGATTTGGAAAGAAAAAACACCTACATATGTGCCATTGTTTGTTAATATGTGTCAAGAACAGATAGAACTCAGAAAAAAAAATACAGTAATTTCTCACATATATCCTAATTTTGCTCATGCTGTTGCTTATCCAACCTCCACAAGACCCTCCTAGCCCCTCACATGTCCCACCCCAAAACCCACTAAAAACCCCTAACCCCGGTCCAGGCTGCAGACAGTGTGCTCTAAGGTTGGCCACCAACCGTAACAGAGGGAACTCTACCTCGCTGTGTGTATGTGAAAGCGGGTTAGGAGAGAAGGAAGTCCAATGGCCATGAGATGTTATCTGCATCCAGCAGCTGAGACCAACGAGCGGAAACCAGACCTCAAAGAGAGAGAGAGAGAGAGAGAGAGAGAGAGAGAGAGAGAGAGAGAGAGAGAGAGAGAGAGAGACAGATAGAGAAAGACCAACTGAGAGAGAGAGAGAGAGAGAGAATTAAAATATAGTAAAAGTAATTTTATAAGAAAACCATTTTAGAGATTAACAACACAGAATTGTGTGCTTAGGAGTTCTGACAGAAAACACATTTATGCAGATAGTGGCCTGCTCTTTGAGTCGTAACAACAATGAGCTTTTCAGACCTAAAGATTCAGTAAAGTCAAATACTTCTAAAGGTTTTGTTGCTTTTTTGTTTCCAGATATTGATACATTGTTTCCAATTTATCATTCAATGTTCCATTTAATATGTTATATATACGTCTGTTTTGTTTCAAGCTCGTGGTTGGTTATTTTGCATGTCAGTCAAAGTGCTGGTTCCTGGAAATATTTAGCCAAATACACACATATTGATGATAGCACATGCACTGTATTATGTTGTTAGAATTCCTGTATAACTCCCCTAATCAAGGATGGGTTAAGGTTTTATAAGTGCTCAGGATCATGCTTCAAAAACACATCAACAGCTAAAATGTAAATGAGCATCTTTACCAGTAGAACAGTGAATACCTGCAACTAAGTATACCTCTTTTGATAGCTATATTTAGCCACAGGTTTGCTAGCCTTTGCTAGACTAAATCCACACATTATATTGGTTAATTAAAGTCTTAAGCTTCTGAAGATCTAAAGTAGGAACTCCAAAATAAGTGACATCATAAAAACATGAAAAACTGACTCAGACTTACAGAATAACAGAGTGGAGTATTTAGAAATGTAACCTTTGGTAACCAACAGTAAGAGCTAGCACCAAAGGTTCCCTTGTTCCAACATCTTCATGAAAGGAATATGTGGCCTTGGATTCAGAAAAAGAGACAGAGTGAGCAAGAGAGAGCACGAGAGGGCAATTGAATGTAAACGTTGCCGGCCGTAATATGTGCTCTGTCTGTCATCACAGAGTGCTAAATAACAGTTTTCTGAAACACGCACACAAACACACGTTCGGCTCACAAGCCAAGAACAAACCCACAACACTCTAATGAAAGCTTCCTCTGTGATATTTCTCCAAGCCAGTGATGACATTATGGTAGATCATTGTGATCACTATAGTATACAATGACACCATCCACGCACATGAACTCTCTGAACTGGAATTAGATTGGAGCTTTGACACCATGAGAGTGAGACAGGTAAATAAGGTCTAAACTATAAACATGAAGGTCCCTTTGAAAAAAAAAACTTGAATAGAACTTTCTCCACACTCACCTTTCTATTACGATTATGTTTGTTTAAAGAACAGCCCACTGAAGTAGTTCCTGAATGATGTTAGTTCAAAGCAATCATTTTTGCATGTTCATTGTTAAATGTGTAGCCCCGTTAAAACTAAATGAACTGGGCTCTTAACATGAAGAACAATTTAATTATATCTTTGATGACACATCTATACCACATAATGCAAAAAATGGTAATGGCCACAGTTAGGAATGGGGTTGCTTACCCTAACCTTTTTGGAAAGTTTGATTTAAACAATAAAGATCAGTTGGGCACAATGTGAAAGAGCTCTTAAATGATTCTTTGTGAAAAGAAGATGGAAGGTCCCTTTGACTATTCCAATATAAAAGTCATAGGCAATAATGTCTATCCCTCATAACAGCTTAAACAGATGATGAGAGATTGGACTGAGAGAGAGAGAAAGAGAGAGTTGTGTGTGTGTGTGTGTGTGTGTGTGTGTGTGTGTGTGTGTGTGTGTGAATTTGTGCATCTGTGTGGGAACTTCATTATCCTATCAGTCTGCACCCACTCAGACCCAATATTGTGTGCAACTCTGTGTGTGTGTGTGTGTGTGTGTGTTAGATGGTGGGTTTGGGCTCGTTTTGGCAGAGC
Source organism: Hoplias malabaricus (assembly GCF_029633855.1). Taxonomy (NCBI): domain Eukaryota; kingdom Metazoa; phylum Chordata; class Actinopteri; order Characiformes; family Erythrinidae; genus Hoplias; species Hoplias malabaricus. Next base: position 46,939,989 of record NC_089820.1, read on the forward strand.
TGTGCCATGTCTTATTTTCCTTCAGATTTATAATGGCTTAGTAAGAAAACTCCTATAATCCAACATCCCTCACTGTCAAAATGCTTCGCCACAAAGAGACTCCGAAAGCAAACAAACTTAATGCAAAATAATATGTTGTGTGATCATGCAGCTCTCTCTCTCTCTCTCTCTCTCTCTCTCTCTCTCTCTCTCTCTCTCTCTCTCTCTCTCTCTCTCTCTCTCTCCCCCTCTCTCTTTCTATCTTTTCTCTGTTTCTCTGTTTCTCTGTTGCTGTTATTTTTGTCACTCAAATGTTCTCTCCCTACCCTCACTCACTCTTGTCTTCCTAGTTTGCTTTTTCTTCCACTCCGTCTTCTTGGTTCGTTCTTCTACAAAACCTCTCCCCCTCTCTCTCTCTCTCTCTCTCTCTCTCTCTCTCTCTCTCTCTCTCTCTCTCTCTCTCTCTCTCTGTCCACTGTGAGAGTCTGAGCTACCTTAGTCAGTTAAAGACTTGTGTGTGTGTGTTTGTGTCCTTAATTCACCCTGGCAGACCTTGGTGGGCACATTCCTCACCGTGATCTCACAAACACATGAAAGCTTCATCATGTCCTACATGAACATACTCGCACACACACACACACACACACACACACACACACACACACACACACACACACATGCTTAATATGTATTGTTTCTATCTTTTGTATATAAAAAAGTAACATTAAAAATGAAGAATTAAAGAGATTTGCATTATTATGCCCATCAGGGCCCCAGGCGTTGTGAAACTTGGTGGCGGAAACTGGTTCTTGGTACATAGAACGTAACCTCACTGGGAGGGAAAGAGCCAGAGCTGATGCGTGAGGTTGAGAGATACCAGCTAGATATAGTTGGACTCACCTCTACACACAGTGTGGGCTCTGGAACCAAACTCCTCGATAGGGGTTGGTCTCTTTCCTACTCAGGAGTTGCATAGGGTGAGATGTGCCGGGTGGGTGTGGGGATACTTACAAGTCCCTGGTTGGTTTGCCTCAATGTGGCTTCGTCTTGCAGAGAGGAAAACTGTGACTGTTGTGTGTGTGTATGCACCAAACAGCAGCTCAGAGTATTCAGGCTTCTTGGAGGTAGTGAGTGGAGTTCTAGAGAGGACTCTATTGCTTTACTGGGGGACTTCAATACTCACGTTGGCAATGACTGGGAAACCTGGAGTGAAGAGATTGGGAGGAACGGCCTGCCTGATCTGAACCCAAGCAGTGTGATGTTATTGGACTTTTGTGCTAGTCATGGTTTGTCCATAATGATCACCATGTTCAAACACAAGGTGGTTTGGTACTTGGTACCAGGGCATCTTGGGCCAAAGGTCAACGATCAACTTTGTGGTTATGTCCTCTGATCTGAGGCCACATGTTTTGGACACTCGGGTAAAGAGAGGGGCTCAGCTGTCAACACCATCTGTGATCACCATCTGGTGGTGAGTTGGATCTGATGGCGGGGAAAGCTGCTGTACAGACCTGGTAAGCCCAAACGTATAGTGAGGGTTTGCTGCGAAATGCTGGCAGAAGACTCTTGGGAGGAGTTTTGAGAGGCCATGGAGAATTACTTCCTGGTGGCCTCACAGAGGTTCTGGAAAACAGTCAGGAGGGGGAGGGGGAAACTGTCCAAGCTGTGTTCAGCAAGGATGGTGAAACACTGAGTGAGTGTATTGTCAGGCGTCAGAAGGAACACTTTGAGGAACTTCTTAACCCGAGAGATGTGCCTCCTGGACAGGAGGTAGGTCCAGAAGTGTCTGGGGTGTCGTTTCCATTTCCTAGGCTGAAGTCACTGAGGTGGTGAAAAGCTACGCATTGGCAAAGCCCCTGGAGTGGATGAGATTTGCCCAGAGTTACTGAAGGCACTCAATACTGTGGGGCTGTCTTGGCCCCTACAGCCTCTACAATATTGCATGGACCTTGGAAACAGTGCCTTTGGATTGGCAAATGGGGGTGGTGGTTCCCATTTTTAAAAACGGGACTGGGGAATGTGTACCAAATATCAGGGCATCACATATCTCAGCCTCTCTGGGAAAGTCTATTCCAGGGTGCTGGAAATGAGAATCTGTCCAATAGTCGAACCTATGGTTTTGGAGGAACAATGCGGATTTCGTCTGGGCCACGGATTTCATTAGGTGCAGCGTCTGCAGTAATGTGGTACTGTACCAAACCGTCGTGGTGAAGAGAGTGCTGAGCCATGAAGCAAAGCTCTCAATTTAAAAGTCAATCTATGTACCCACTCTCACATATGGTCATGAGCTCTGGATAATGACCAAAAGAACTAGATCGTGGATATAAGCAGCTGAAATGAGTTTTCACCGGTGGACTGCTGGCAGAAACCTTTGCGATCGTGTGAAGAGCTGAGGAGCTGATTAGGGAGGAGCTCGGAGTAGAGTCTCTGCTCCTTCATGTTGAGAGAAGCCAGCTGAGGTTGTTCGGGCATCTGATAAGGATGCTAGCAATGCTAGCAAATATGGGCATCTGCTAGCTAACATAACAAACCTTGGCAGTTAGTGTTCTCCTCCAAGTGTATTGAGCTATAATGACATTGTTTTAGCGAATGTTTGCAAAGAATTCATGGCAGGCTTCAGAGAGGTAAGAATCATCCCTGCGTAAAAGTATTTTGAAAGGTCAGTGACAATCTGATGTGGACAGTCTTCTCCAATCACTACTGGATGGTTCAGGCTTTCATTCTGCATTCCTATAAACTGTGGTTTCATAGTTTGCATTGTTTTCCAGTGTAATTACTAATAAGTCTTAAGGGCATTTGTGGTGTGTGAGTTCTAGTTTTTTGGAGACTAAAAGTATATATATATATATTAATTCATCTCAAAGGTTATATTATTTTTCATTAAAATGTCTGGCTTGCGAAGCTGCTGAGTTAGTATGTGTACAGTGTGAATATATATGAGTTAGTGTAGGCCCAAAGGCCCAGTCCAGCTCCACTGGGCCTGCATGATGAATGGACTTTTAAATAAACATCAATACTCATATAACTCCATACTCTGATGTATATTACAGGTACTGTTTATTTTTCTTGTATATGATATATTGCATATCAGACCTCAACATGATTCATCTGGCCATGTAACTGTGTGTGTGTGTGTGTTTGTAAACCTTATAATATGGGGACATTGACCTGAATACACACCAATAAAGTGGGGACCTGTGTCATCGTGGGGACCTAAAATCGAGTCCCCACAAAGTTAACCATTGCAGCGTGTCTATTTTGTCGAACTGTACCCGCCCCTTCAAAATCTCAATAGTCCCCAAGATGGTCATAGCCCTGACAAAAGTGTGCGAGTGTATAGGGAACAAGTGCTCAGTGTGTGTGCACGCCCCCTGTTGACATAGGTTTTGCTGTTGGGGCCGTTAGCACACTTGATCACGTGGTACAGAAATCCTGACTTCTGATTGGTTGAAACGGGCCAATGAGGTAGCTCGTTAAGAAAGGCTTCATTATACGCAGTCACAAGAGGAGTTAGTCAACAAGCACAGAACCTGTGAGTTTTGCCTTGAAACTAAATGTTTAAGTCTTATATCACTCAGCGCTTTTATTAAATAAAAAAGTGGAGCGTAAACTACTGTCAATTTAGCGTTTGAGTCTAAGCGGCGCTCTATTCTGAGCATTTATCTAGTTCCCCGTTGTTAACGCAGCCCTGATGAGGCATTTAACGGTCTCCAGTTCGTTTGTTTTGCTAATGCTAAGCTGTTTATGAACCTTTAATGCACTTTTCAGAGAGGTGTGTTAAGAGTTGGTGGAACCAGTGAATATTCAGTGAATCGTTTGTTATTGTGAACGCCGTTTTTCACGTCACCGCGGGTCGCGACGAAGCGGGGCTCGAGGTTAAATACATCGATTCATTTAAAGGTGAGCGAATATAACGGCAGTTTAACTCGGATTAAACTTTGATTTCGGAAAGCCGGTGAGTTTAGTGCGGTCTGTGGTTCGTAAATAAGGCGGAGGAGTGTTCGCGGTGTCGGACTTCACTAAAGGAAGCTTCGTGCTGGAGAACAGAGGAGAGCTGACCCCCGGAGGAAGGCCGGAGGAGACGGAGCGTTCACCGCAGCGCCCTGAGAGGAGTCATGTTTGACTTCATCTGGACGTGAGTACACAGGCTTTTCTTTATCTGTTCAGGTGTGAGGTTGTGTTTATATCTGTTACAGGTCTAAGACAGACACAGTGTCACGTTAAAGATTAGAGTCCCAGCTTTTCATTAATGATGCCGTTTTATTTTTAATTTCTCTCGGAAAACGAATATTTTGGTCGAAATACTCCTTGCCAGGAAAGTTATGAACAGATTAGTGACAGTGAAAGTGTGGATATGGAGTTAAAACTGAAAGAATGTTATTAAAAACACGGTGTCTCTCTCTTTCTTTTAAAAAAATTAAACTCCTGCGTCATGAGCTCAGAAGTGATTCACACAAAAACAAATCACACCAGCGCTTACCTCGTGCCTTTCCGTCAGTCCGTGTGTTTGTGATCCTCGTGTTTGTGTGAGTTTAAAAAACACCGTTTAAAAACACGGTACAGCATATTATTAAATAATTAAACATTATCCCCGTGGGTCTCCCTTAAGGAACTCTTATGGTCGTGTGGCATAGGCTCTTAGCTTTCCAGCGACACGTCAATCAAGCCTGCAGACCAATCAGGGGCAGAGTCATGACGACGCGTGACCAAGGAGGAGGGACAAACATAGGCCCGTGTTTCAGCGGCCTGCACCGCGAGAGAAGACTCCGACGGTTTTATTTGGCCACAACAATCACAACAAAAAACAATCAAGACAATAAACATGTTTTCAGAGATTAGACGTCTTTCACTGGCTGCCCTTCCCCCGCTGAGGCGATTTAAACACACGGAGGGGTGTGAGGGAGTCACAGCGAACCAGAGTGAAGCTCCCTCCTCCAAAACGACTGGCCTTTGAAGGGACACTGTTCTGCGTTAGAAACGAGTAAATATCAGAATAAAATACAACAAGAATAAACCCTTCTCCTGTTTGTTCAGGGTAAAAGGGCACTTGGAGAGCTGCAGGAGTCTAGTTTGTAAAGAAAAACATTGTAAATGTTGCCATTAAGTCTAGATTATATATATGACTTGAATATATATATATATATAATTTATTTTTATTTTTTTCTGCAGTAAAATGAATCATTATCTTTATGGAGAGGTTGTAGTCTTTGGAGACACTTGGCCAGGCCCCGGTTCACTGTCTATTCCAGCTTGAATAACTTCAAACTGTTGGACATTAACTCTTCAGTTTGAAGTCACTGATATCTAGATTATAAAATGAAATTTAGGAGTGTGTTTACCTTTTTATTTTTTACATTTTCTCATTTTTTTTATCAGATATTGACCACTGCAGATTAATTTCAATACCTTTAAATGTTTTATTTTACATTTTTTAAGGCTTTTCATAAAATTGACTCTAGTTTCTCTGCCTGAGGAGAAAGCCTAAAGATGTTTGTATGTAATTTCAGGCAGAAAATGGAAAAAAAATGCTTAGGGGAAAAATACATTTACCTTCTTAAAAATCCAGGCCTTCTTTCTACAAACCAGTGCATATTTCATACTGGTCTAAGCTGATCTATGTTGCTCTATGCCGGTTAATGCTGGGCTGGTACTGGGTTAAGTGGAGAGCTCAGCATGGTCATCAGTTTATCAACATCCATTTCTGTTGACCAGCACACACAACATGTGCATCCATGCCTGTCTCTGCTGTTTTTCCTGGCAGGGGTTACAGAAAACATGTACATATACTGTACTTTGTAGTCATTATTTAGTTCAGTAGTATTTCTATTTAACAAAATGTCGTGTACCTCACCTCAGAATGTAATGTTTGGTTTGATTAGGTTTGAATTCTAGAACAATCTCAACTAAAACTATCTACAGCTAAAATAATATATTTTGTCACAAATTATCTGTCTTCTGTTTGTTCAAATTCAGTATTGATGCTGCAAGAGATGATGGCATTCTTGGAAGACCATATTAACCCCAACTGCAAAATGAAGAGAATCATTTTGGAAGGAAGGCCCCGGTTGTGTCTTTTTGCTTTAAGAGACATCACATCTGGAGTGGAGATTACATATAACTATGGAGATGGTGATTGTCCCTGGAGGAGTAAAGTAAGAATGTGGAAATTCATCTTTGGTCACTTGTGACAAAACTTTGACAATGTATATACACCTACAACAACAACAACAACACACACACACTCACAACAAACTATTAACTGTAGTGTAGTATACAAGCGATTATAAAACCTATTTACAAAGAAATGATAATTTCCACTGCATTTCAGTAAAGGTGACCTCTTTTAAATATTCCTGGTGTCTCTTGGCATTAGTTACCATTTGCCTGATGGAAGCTACTCAAATGTTACATGTATAAAATCCTTATACAAATGTTTTATACACCTTTGACTTCTGCCTAATGTTTTTCTACCCATTTTATCAGTCATACATTTTACTTTTCTCTTGCAGCTCAAATTCTCAAACTAAACTGTCAAATTATTAAAAAAAAAACACTTTCACAAGTGTGATTTGACAGCTCTGCGATATCCTCAAACTCAGTTTCCAAATGAGATAAAGCCACTGTAGTTCTTTCTTATATATAAACACACAGTCCTTCTCAAAACCAAGGCAACTGACCAGAAGCCGATAGATAAATTAAAAACAACTAACTACCTCTTTAGTCATCCACTTGATTTCCAATGGTAGCTGATAATAACTGGTACCCTTCTACCTTATAAGTTTAATAGTGGCTGATGTTATCATTTTAGGTGTCAGAAAGTGGACCGGAAGCAGGCAGTAGTCACCTGGAGTCAGAAACTGCCTCTGAAGTTGATCAGCATTTCACCAAACATTCACAGCACAGATCTGGTTCTGAGATTCAAGTAAGGAAAACGACTTTTGTTCATGCAGCTTACACACTGTAAATGCTATGTGTATGTACTCCACCAGTATAGGAAATGTATAACACTAGGTGTGATTTCTGAACTCATGTACATCAGTTGGGATATACACCAGTATACAGTGCTGTGTCTTACACTTGCTTTACACACCCTGATAAGCCTTAACATTAAAACCACCTACTTGCTTCTAAACGTGTCTATTTTATGAGCTCCACATACCATAGAGGAGCACCTTGAAGTTCTACAGATCCAGAATTTAGTCCATCTGATTCCTTGCATACTTTGTTGACCACCCTTTACCCTGTTCTTCAGTGGTCAGGACACCCATTGTACAGCCACAGATCAGGTATTATTAGGGTGGTGAATCATTACTAGCGCTGCGTTTATACTATCACCACAATATCAGTGTGTGTGAGTGTGTAATCTACTTAAACCAGCACAACACGCCCTAACACACCACCACAACCACATCAGTGTAAATGTAGTGCTGATAGAAATCCACTGCCCAAATCATACCTGCTCTGTGGTGGTCCTGACCATTGAAGAACATGATAAAGTATGCAGAGAATCAGATTGACTAAATTCTAGAAATGTAGAACTACAAATTGCTGCTATATGTTAAGTGGAGATGATAAAAGTATTTTCTGCCATTAATCAGTGTTTCTCTTATTTATGGTACGGCAACATTCTGGCGTGTTAGTGACTGTTGTGCCCATTTCAGGTGAAAAAAAGTGGAACGACAGCGGACAGTAAAGGTCTAGAACCAGATTGTGCCTCTGGAGACAATCACCATGGCACCCAACAATCACTGCAAGAGTCTGCTTTCTGCAAAATGGTATAAAACTATTATATTTCAGGTGTTTTTTACATAGTAAACGTCAAGTCCCCACAATGTACTGTAACAGTATTGGCAAAGGATTTCATTCGGCAAGTGGTGCACCTCCCCCACTGAGTCCCCACAATGTCTTTTCAAATGAATGGTTTACACAAAGTCCCACACAGTGCCTATTTAAAAATATAAGAGTTTTATTAAAAATAAATAGTTTGATTGGTGTGTTTAGCCTTAAAATAGTTTCTACCACTTATGGGTGTTCCTCTTGTTTATTATATGGCAACATGTTTTTAATATCGGACATGTTAGTGACTGTTGTGCCCATTTCAGGTGACAAAAAGTGGAATGACAACAGACAGTAAAGGTCTGGAGCCAGATTGTGCCTCTGGAGACAATCACCATGGCACCCAACAATCACTGCAAGAGTCTGCTTTCTGCAAAATGGTATGAAACTATTATATTTCAGGTGTTTTTTACATAGTAAACGTCAAGTCCCCACAACGTACTGTAACAGTATTGGCAAAGGATTTCATTCGGCAAATGGTGCAGCTCCCCCACTGAGTCCCCACAATGTCTTTTCAAATGAATGGTTTACACAAAGTCCCACACAGTGCCTATTTAAAAATATAAGAGTTTTATTAAAAATAAATAGTTTGATTGGTGTGTTTAGCCTTAAAATGGATTCTACCACTTATTAGTATTCCTCTTGTTTATTATATGGCAACATGTTTTTAATATCGGACATGTTAGTGACTGTTGTGCCCATTTCAGGTGACAAAAAGTGGAATGACAACAGACAGTAAAGGTCTGGAGCCAGATTGTGCCTCTGGAGACAATCACCATGGCACCCAACAATCACTGCAAGAGTCTACTTTCTGCAAAATGGTATGAAACTATTATATTTCATGTGTTTTTTATTTAGTTAACGTCAAGTCCCCACAATGTACAATGTACTCTAACAGTATTGGCATAGGATATAAGAATATAAGGATTTTATTAAAAATAATTAGTTTGATTGGTGTGTTTAACCTTAAAATAGTTTCTACTACTTATTAGTGTTTCTCTTGTTTATTGTATGGCAACATGCTTTTAATATCGGACATGTTAGTGACTGTTGTGCCCATTTCAGGTGACAAAAAGTGGAACGACAGCAGACAGCAAAGGTCTGGAGCCAGATTGTGCCTCTGGAGACAATCACCATGGCACCCAACATACACTTCAAGACTCTACTTTCTGCAAAATGGTATGAAACTATTATATTTCAGGTGTTTTGTATTTAGTAAACGTCAAGTCCCCACAATGTACAATGTACTCTAACAGTATTGGCATAGGATTTCATTCAAGTCCCCACAAAGCAGCTGTTAAAAAAGAATGAGGTTTATTAAAAAAATAAATAGTTAAATTGGTGTGTTTAGCCTTAAAATAGTTTCTACCACTTATTAGTGTTCCTCTTGTTTATTGTATGGCAACATGTTTTTAATATCGGGCTTGTTAGTGACTGTTATGCCCATTTCAGGTGACAAAAAGTGGAACGACAGCAGACAGCAAAGGTCTGGAGCCAGATTGTGCCTCTGGAGACAATCACCATGGCACCCAACATACACTTCAAGAGTCTACTTTCTGCAAAATGGTATGAAACTATTATATTTCATGTGTTTTTTATTTAGTTAACGTCAAGTCCCCACAATGTACAATGTACTCTAACAGTATTGGCATAGGATATAAGAATATAAGGATTTTATTAAAAATAATTAGTTTGATTGGTGTGTTTAACCTTAAAATAGTTTCTACTACTTATTAGTGTTTCTCTTGTTTATTGTATGGCAACATGCTTTTAATATCGGACATGTTAGTGACTGTTGTGCCCATTTCAGGTGACAAAAAGTGGAACGACAGCAGACAGCAAAGGTCTGGAGCCAGATTGTGCCTCTGGAGACAATCACCATGGCACCCAACATACACTTCAAGACTCTACTTTCTGCAAAATGGTATGAAACTATTATATTTCAGGTGTTTTGTATTTAGTAAACGTCAAGTCCCCACAATGTACAATGTACTCTAACAGTATTGGCATAGGATTTCATTCAAGTCCCCACAAAGCAGCTGTTAAAAAAGAATGAGGTTTATTAAAAAAATAAATAGTTCAATTGGTGTGTTTAGCCTTAAAATAGTTTCTACCACTTATTAGTGTTTCTCTTGTTTATTGTATGGCAACATGCTTTTAATATCGGACATGTTAGTGACTGTTGTGCCCATTTCAGGTGACAAAAAGTGGAATGACAACAGACAGTAAAGGTCTGGAGCCAGATTGTGCCTCTGGAGACTATCACCATGGCACCCAACAATCACTGCAAGAGTCTACTTTCTGCAAAATGGTATGAAACTATTATATTTCATGTGTTTTTTATTTAGTAAACGTCAAGTCCCCACAATGTACAATGTACTCTAACAGTATTGGCATAGGATATAAGAATATAAGAAGTTTATTAAAAATAATTAGTTTGATTGGTGTGTTTAGCCTTAAAATAGTTTCTACCACTTATTAGTGTTCCTCTTGTTTATTGTATGGCAACATGTTTTTAATATCGGACATGTTAGTGACTGTTGTGCCCATTTCAGGTGACAAAAAGTGGAACGACAGCAGACAGCAAAGGTCTGGAGCCAGATTGTGCCTCTGGAGACAATCACCATGGCACCCAACATACACTTCAAGAGTCTACTTTCTGCAAAATGGTATGAAACTATTATATTTCATGTGTTTTTTATTTAGTAAACGTCAAGTCCCCACAATGTACAATGTACTCTAACAGTATTGGCATAGGATTTCATTCAAGTCCCCACAAAGCAGCTGTTAAAAAAGAATGAGGTTTATTAAAAAAATAAATAGTTAAATTGGTGTGTTTAGCCTTAAAATAGTTTCTACCACTTATTAGTGTTCCTCTTGTTTATTGTATGGCAACATGTTTTTAATATCGGGCTTGTTAGTGACTGTTATGCCCATTTCAGGTGACAAAAAGTGGAACGACAGCAGACAGCAAAGGTCTGGAGCCAGATTGTGCCTCTGGAGACAATCACCATGGCACCCAACATACACTTCAAGAGTCTACTTTCTGCAAAATGGTATGAAACTATTATATTTCATGTGTTTTTTATTTAGTAAACGTCAAGTCCCCACAATGTACAATGTACTCTAACAGTATTGGCATAGGATTTCATTCAAGTCCCCACAAAGCAGCTGTTAAAAAAGAATGAGGTTTATTAAAAAAATAAATAGTTCAATTGGTGTGTTTAGCCTTAAAATAGTTTCTACCACTTATTAGTGTTTCTCTTGTTTATTGTATGGCAACATGCTTTTAATATCGGACATGTTAGTGACTGTTGTGCCCATTTCAGGTGACAAAAAGTGGAATGACAACAGACAGTAAAGGTCTGGAGCCAGATTGTGCCTCTGGAGACTATCACCATGGCACCCAACAATCACTGCAAGAGTCTACTTTCTGCAAAATGGTATGAAACTATTATATTTCATGTGTTTTTTATTTAGTAAACGTCAAGTCCCCACAATGTACAATGTACTCTAACAGTATTGGCATAGGATATAAGAATATAAGGATTTTATTAAAAATAATTAGTTTGATTGGTGTGTTTAGCCTTAAAATAGTTTCTACTACTTATTAGTGTTTCTCTTGTTAATTGTATGGCAACATGCTTTTAATATCGGACATGTTAGTGACTGTTGTGCCCATTTCAGGTGACAAAAAGTGGAATGACAACAGACAGTAAAGGTCTGGAGCCAGATTGTGCCTCTGGAGACTATCACCATGGCACCCAACAATCACTGCAAGAGTCTACTTTCTGCAAAATGGTATGAAACTATTATATTTCATGTGTTTTTTATTTAGTAAACGTCAAGTCCCCACAATGTACAATGTACTCTAACAGTATTGGCACAGGATATAAGAATATAAGAATTTTATTAAAAATAATTACTTTGATTGGTGTGTTTAGCCTTAAAATAGTTTCAGAATTAGTGTTCCTCTTGATTATTGTATGGCAACATGTTTTTAATATTGGGCATGTTCTTGGTAGAATAAAGAAGTGATTTACCATTACCTTTTTGTGCACAGTTGAACTGGTGTAAAAACAAGTATCTAGAAATATCTTAGGAACCCCGTAGCAAAACCACAACTTTTGGATAAAAATGGAATGATCGATCGACTTTGTAGCTGCGTTGGATGGTTTTCAGCTGACATATGTAATTGTATGGCTTGCTAGCAGTAACTAAGCCCTGTTATTTTTGTGACATATTAAAAAAAAAATAGTTATGCTCTGCAGCATGTTACAGTTCAGCCCTGTCCTTGATTGGTATCTCTTACTGAGCTGGTCGTGATGAAGGGTGATCAGTGATTGACAGCCCCAGCAGCCACCAATATTTATTTTTATTTTTTATCTTTCAGTCTTTTTTCTTTTTCTTCAGTAAACACTTTTTTCTTGTCATTATCATTATTACTATTATTGGATGTTCTTTGCCACTTATTCTTTTAGTTTGATGCATTTAATTTGTGTTTAACTAGATTGGAGCAGAACTGGACATAGAAACATCTACAAAGCAAGCCCAGGAAACCAATCAGCATCAGAACCAAACAGCAACACCAGCATCAGAACCAACTAGTATCACATTAGTTCCCAAAGGTATAGTCTGATAAACATTATGGCAAGCTGTTATGAAATGGAAAAACATTGTATGTTTTGACTGATGTTGTCCTGCATTTATTCAGGTGTCAAGGTGGTTAAGAAAAGGAAATGGGAGACCAATGAGGTGAAAGCTGTTGAAAAACATCTGAACAGGTTCATCAAAACTTGCACAGTGCCAGGAAAACAACATTGTGAGGCCTGTATAAAAGCAGAACCTATAGCGTGAATCCTATTGTTGAAAGACAGATTGGTTGGCTGTGAAATTTTTTGTCAAAAACAGAATTACTACTCTTAAAAGGAAGATGTAAACCAGAATAAAAAGCCATTTACTGCATTAAAATGCATTTTTGTTTTGTTTTGTTAATTCATTTATAAAGTTCCTATAGGAAAAAAACAATATTTGATTTCATTGAAAAGTTGGCTGATGTCGTCTTTAGGGTTTTTTATTTTTACAGTTTTACAGTGGCTCTGTAAAGACCCATGAACAATAAAATTGTTATTTTCTTCAGATTGACTGAGAATGTTTTGTATGTTATAACACTTTTGGTGCTATAAAGAGCCATATACAGCACATTCTTCATCAGTCTGAAGAAACGTCACCATATTTCTTCAGTTTAAAAGAACCATTTAAACGTTGGGAGTGAGTGTTTCATAAAACGGTTGTTTTCTTTTAATTTTTTTATACTTATTGGGGCCTTGGCAGCTTAAAGTGTTGAGGTGGTTGTACACCTTGTAGATGCTTTTGAAAATTTTAAGGTATTTATTAATGATTTGTACAAAATACGGCATGGGCAAATGGCAAAAAAAAAAAGTTTAAATGGAAATGAATAAATGTGTTATTCATATGACAACATCATTTGTCTTTTCTTATAAATATGCATTGTGGCTGCAAACCAGTTGTTAGTAAAATTTGTCCCCAGATTGTTCACAAGTACTTACATTGTACAAAATACTGGGAAGTGTCAGTGTGTGTGTGTGCTGGTCCTCACATGTTTGGAATACCAGAAACAGTCCCCAGAATGTCGGAAAATGTCACATTGCTTTATTAATGTATTTTCTTTATTTTAAAGTGACAGCTGCTGTTCCAGGATCAGTTGAAACATGAATCTGTGTTTCATTTGTTCCTAAAGCCTTTAGAAATGCGCGTCCCCACAATGTAGGATCCAGCTCGTAGTCCCCAGATAACGCTTCTACAAGAATGTGTGTGTGTGTGTGTGTGTGTGTGTGTGTGTGTGTGTGTTTGAGAGTATGTGTATGTGTGTGCCTAGGTGAGTGTTTCTTTAGGGTGCTGTATGGTTATGGTGTGAATGCTAGTATCCATGCTTGTCTGTTGTTGGCTGAAAATACATATATATATTATATATATATATATATATATATATATATATATATATATATATATATATATATATATATATATATATAATGAGCTGTTGCTAAGTGGAGTTTCTGTCATCATCCATATGTGGTTGAATGAGTGTAGTATCACTGAGGGGCCAGCATCCTTAATATGTGTGTGTGTGTGTGTGTGTGTGTGTGTGTGAGAGAGAGAGAGAGAGAGAGAGAGAGAGAGAGAGAGAGAGAGAGAGAAGAGAGTATTATGCTATTTATCAGCTAAGACGTTTAAAGATATGCTACACTAAAGTAAGGAGTTCTCAGTATTCCTCTAGAGACTAAGAACACAGTAAGCGACTGAACATGTGTGTGTGTTCACACTGGCATTTGTTTTCATGTGTTGTTGGGACAAAAGAAAGAAAAAAATATAAAAATAAGGATACAAGGATCTACCAAAGGGTGAAAGAAAACTAAAAACTGAAAGGGAATAACCCTGTGTATCCTGAACTTAAAAGGAAAATCCACCATTTTTTAATTGTGTGCCTAATTTAATCTGAAAGATTTAAACAAATTAATTCAAAGTTTTTGACAGTGTTTTACTTTCAAAGAGAGTTTTTGCCTAAAACACATGCAGGGTGAAGATACATGCTGGGCGTTCTAAGGCAGAAACACTATTTTTAAATAAATCATTAGCATTAGATAAGAACACTTAGAAAGTCTGTGTGGTTCCAAGGGTCATTTTGAAGGATTTAGGTATAGGGTTAGGTAGAGTTAATATTACATTGAGGCTCTCAAAAGATATCCTCATAAAGTTAAACTGTAAAGTTAAACCATTAAAATGTATATTTTAATGTAATCAGATTTTATTGAAGTTCATTGTTTTACTAGAATGAATATTGATTGGTTTACTCACCAACAAATGTAATCTCCAGTGCCTTTTTACACTGTCCCACATGACGGCTGGTTATTTTCAAAAAGTTTAAAATCTTTTAATTAAGACTAACATAATATAGTTATGAGATGATAATATTAATATTTTACATTCCATAATGCACATACTGTATGTATGACCCTATGTTCCAACACTGTATTAAAACCAACTTAAGTGTGTATTGTAGCTGCTATCAGAAGGGAATAGCATGCTAACCTCCAAAAATGCTGCAGCCGGGCCAAGACAAAGCAGCAGTAATCGACCAGCGTCTCGAAACTCCCACAACACAGCTCTCAGAGCTCTGAGTGAGCCTGACATCACACACACACACACATACACACACACACACCCCTACAGGTCCAGTGGTCCAGTCACTCCACTAATGAGACCAATTATTGCAGATAAGGCCTGCAATAATGATGAGGGAAGAGGGAGTGCTTGGAGAAGTACAGAGAGACATTACATCCAAAGAAAAGAAACATTAGACTTTCTCTCTCTCCTGCACACTTTCAGTGAGAGCAGGCAGTTTGGTTCAGAATATATTACAATGTATCTTCACTTTCATAACAGTGTGTATCCCCTAAATGAAAAGAAACAAGGAGTTTTTGTTAACTATTATAAGGCTCTTATTATGAACATTTCCTGCAGTATTCTGACCAGGTTTTGAAGGCTAACCATAGGGAGAGCTGAGTGTCGGCATCTATATGAACAATACTGAAAATCGGATTGTAATAATAATAATAATAATAATAACAGTAATAATAAATAATAATAATACCTTTAATTTGTAATGCACTTTACATTCCAAAGATGCCTCAAAGTGCAAAGTGCTCAAATAGTTTATTTTAGGCATTGCCTAATAAAACGGGTTGTGATGCAATATTTTCATACATATGGAGCCCACCCGGATTCACTGGACACCAGGCAGGGACACACACTGGACAGAATGCCAGTCCATCATAGGGCAGCACACACTCATACATTGACATATGGTTTTGGGCAGTGAAGGGAAAACCTAAGCGCCCAGAGGAAACCCACACAGACACAGGGAGAACACATCAAACTTCTCACAAACAATGACCTGAGAATGAACCCTGGTGCTGTGTGTGTGCAACACTGCCAGATGCTCCACCAAGCTGCCAAGTGAAATATTTGTAGAGTTTAAATTCAGGTATTAAGAGTCTATAAAAAATATCAACACATTATAAACATACACATGACAAGATGTAAAATATCCTATGCCAATCCATTAGAGCTTCACATAGGGCCCACCACACACTCTTCCTACCTGCAGCCACAAAATTTCTGTGGTTTGAATCCTATGCCTCAACACTAACATTGCTGCTGCCGTTTATGATCCGATCAGCAACCAGCTATACAGATTGCAAGCATGTGTTTATTTCACAGACCTCTATTGCTATCAAATAAAGATAATAATAATTATATATTATATAATAATTCTGCTGCTTTGGAACTGTAGTCATATAGGGCTCATGAGAAAATAGCTTTACAAGGCCCTGAGGTGTCCTCTCTCATGTAAACATTGTTAAAGATAAAAAAAAAAAAACACCATTCACTTCCCTGTTGATTTGTTTCAAACAAAGAAAATAAGTTGACTAAAACATGCTTCAGCAGTGTAAGAGCATATTTTAATTCACTCTTTTGATATCATGAATATTGTTTTAATTAAAATATGAATTGTGTCCATTTCTGATGAATAGGTTTGCCAAACAAATGAATGTTATAAACAAAAATACAATCAAATAAAAAATCTAAAGTCTCAATATCACACGGGCAATATTTTATTCGTAGTTGGAAATGTATTGACAACGTATAAAAATCCACTTAATTTTCATAAGGGAATAGAACATAAATTAGTCCTGTCTCTCTCTCACACATTCTCTCACTCATTCTCTGATCAAGAAAGAGTACACAGACGAGAGCAAAACAGAGGAAGAATCCGTTAAAAACCTGAATCCCTGTCCAGCACTATGTTTACAGTCTACAGCTACCAGAGGAATTGGAACGGATTTTTCACTTGTCATGTTTGAGATGTTAGGTGGGCTTTCCCACGATCAAGTTCTCTCTCCCTCCACCCCCGTCTCTGTTTCTCTCTTTCTTTTTCTGTGTTGTTCCCTCTCTTTCCACCAATGCTTGTTGTTCTCTGCCATCTCTCTTTCTCCTCTCTCCATTCCTTCGTTTCATCTTTCATGTAAGCATTCTCCTGCCAAGAATCACTTTTTCTTGCTATGATCACGGGACAGAGTGAAGTATTTACAGCTTCTAAGACTGGGCCTTTGTTTAGGAGCCTGTGGTTTGTGTAAACGTCATGGTGTAGGGACATTGATCCTAATCTTTGGAGTTTTGACCTGATCCATATCTTAAACTTATTTCAGCCTTAAGGCTAACATGCAGAAATGACCATAAACTGTTAATCTGCCAGCTCATTGACAAAATTCCAGTAGCAAAACAATTGCGTAGTTTTTCCTCTGTGGTAAAAATTATTTGTGTGTTATCTAACATGGCTGTCCCAAACTTGGTGCTGGATTTATTGTTTTATAAGCTAACTTCTCTAACACACACTTGGACCAAACCAATCAACTAAGAGCCTGTACTACTATAGTGTTATTGTCATTATACATTATATGTTCAAAAGGTAAGAGGACTCCTGCTCATCCAATATTTCTTCTACAACTAGAGTAATCCAAGAAGAGTATTTATTGGGAAATTAAACTTTTTTACAGTAGTAACAGCCTCTACCATTCTCAGAAGGGTTTATACTGAATGTTGCAACATTTCTGTGAGGATTTGAAGGAATTCATCACAAACCCCACTCCAATTCACCCCAAATATATTGAAGGGGTCTCTATTACTTTAGAAAACACAATACCATTGCTTCACAGCCCAACGCTCAGTGGCTTTATACCCCTCTTGATGAAACTTGGCATTGAGTTTGCTGACACAGACATATTATTCTCTTATTTCTTTTTTCAAATGAGTTCGCTTTAGAGAACGGAAACTACAGTAGCAGATTCTCTGGCTCTATTTTGACAAACATATCTGTCAGACAGATTACATATTTGTGATCCTGAAATTAGGGACCAGCAGCTCTAGTTCCAAGATCTCTCCAGGAGAGCGATTCAGGTGATCCACACGTCAGTGAAGCTTGATCACGCAGATAAGCCACTGACAAATTAAAAGTGGACCAACTTGAATTTATCACAGCCCTCAAGCTATTGAAATTATGAACAAATACAAATAATGAAGTTCTGAAGTTCTGCATATAAAATATTAATTAAATATAGGGTTTCAAATGAGCGCATTTTTATTTACAGATTGGAAATTTGACTTGTTTACAGTCTCGACCTGTAACCTATTAGAAACAACTGAGTCTTACAAAATGAAGAACACTACAATAGAGACCCTGAGCTGTTGAGCAGCTAAAATCCTATAACAAATATAAAACGGAAAACATGTCACTTTCAAAACTATAACAAGTGGTCTCCTCAGTTCCCAAATGTTTACAGAATTGTTAAATGAAGAGGTGATTCAGGACAGTGACAACTATGTCCCTTTCTATGCAACTTTCACATTTTCAACATTTAAAATGTTGTACGTGTTTTGTCTCTCATACATATTGACTGTCAATTGATAGACATATATATTATTCTGATTAATAATTTAACTGTATGTTTTTAAAGTGATAATTTAAGAAAATATTAGGCGTAGAATGGAATACAGAGCATCATATAACTGACCCATAAAACAAGTCTACTCAGCATATCTGTGGTGAGTGGGCCTTCTTAAAAATCATTCATGTAGATGGCTGAAATGACTGTTGATGCATTGTGGCTTTGGTTTATTAACAGCAAACCCTCCTTTCAACCACTGTGAAACAGAAACACCACTGTGTTCAATTCAGTAATGGTGGGAACGACAGAGATGATCACAGGCCTGCATCAAACATGGATATGATGAAGAATTTTCTCATCCCCTCCCTCTCATGTGTAAGGCCGGGAGTCTTTAGAGGTCATGACCCCCTAGACGTGTAGTCTTTTAGCCACTCGTTACAGTACACAAATTCAGGTGTTGAATCATTCCTTTCATTGACAATTGCATCTAAAATTGTCCATAGGTGTGAGCAAATGTGTGAGTGTGTGTCTCGACCTCTGAAGGACTGGCACCCCCTCCAGGATGTTCCCACTTTGCGCTCAGTTATTCGGGTTAGGCTTCGGGCCTACCGCGACCATGAATTGGATAAGCTGCTAAAGACAATGAATACATAAATAAAATAACTAATTGTTCTTAACAATTGATCTTAATTATGAACTATTATGAGCAGCAGGTAGTGTCGCAGTCACACAGCTCCAGGGGCCTGGAGGTTGTGGGTTCGATTCCCGCTCCGGGTGACTGTCTGTGAGGAGTTGGGGTGTTCTCCCTGTGTCCGCGTGGGTTTCCTCCGGTTTCCTCCCACAGTCCAAAAACACATGTTGGTAGGTGGATTGGTGACTCAAAATTGTCCGTAGGTGTGAGTGTGTGTCTGTGTTGCCCTGTGAAGGACTGGCGCCCCCTCCAGGGTGTATTCCCGCCTTGCACACAATGATTCCAGGTAGGCTCTGGACCCACCGCGACCCTGAACTGGATAAGCGGTTACAGATAATGAATGAATGAATGAGTAATCAGTTTATTAATATGTCTCAGCAATTACACATATTGAACTTTGCAAGCTCCTTTTATAATCTCAAACAAGTTGGTGATGTTAAAATGAAGAGAGTAGGTCAGTTTGAATGTAATGGAAGTTTATTGAGTGCACTGGTTCTAGAATGAAGTCTGAATCATATTTAATACTACTTCAAATAATAACAGAATTTACAACTGAGAGGCATACAAATTTATACCCCACTTTACAACATTACACATGGATTGGTCATGTTTGCTAGAACAGAAATAGTATCTGACACAGGTTGAGTTGTTGTAACATCCTGGGGTGCTGTCGTAAAATTGACCATGCTTGTCTAACAAACTTTGGTTATAAGATAAGGTCAGGTTAGGACGTGTGTGACCCTCCAAACTGGTTACAGTGTTAAGAGATGTGGTATAATTCAACAAAAGTAATATATATATATTAATAATTACAACAGGGCCTTCCACAACAACTGTTTATGAGCTTAGTTTCACTATGCCTAATGTCAATTACCTGTAGGAGAAGAAATCTCCCCACATTTGACTGTAGAGTAGAATTGTGTTGTATGAAGCAAGCACCATCCCTTACCGCAGGGATGAGTTGGAGTGGTGTTTGTCAGAGCTGACCTTATTAATGCTCTCACAGCTGAATATTCCAGCTCTATATTTTATGTTGGATAAGTAGGGCCCCATTTAGGGTATGTTCCTGCCTCAAGTCCAGTTATTCCAAGTTGGCTTTGGACCCTCCACGACCCTGCACAAGATTAAATGAGTTTAGAGAATGAATGAATGCGTGAATGGATGAGCAAATATTCACAAACCTTTGGTTTGGCTGTTCCACAGCTCAAGACACCGCTTTCACACACCTGGTGCCTAACAAATCTCTTTGTCTTTTTCCTCTGCCTCACACTTTCTCAACTAAGACATATTATTTTCAGGTGTGTGTGTGTGTGCTGTGCTTTTAAACATGGTTATCTCTCTATCAGTGAGCTGAACGTTGTACCCCCGTCATACAAACACCACAAAGACAAGATGCCTTTCTCTGGAACTTTCTGTGTTTTGTTTTACGTAGTTTCTTTCATTCTTTTCTCTTTGTTAAACACTCAGACACATACACTTGACTTGATGTAGAGATGTGCGACTCGTTATTGAGAACCCCACACCGACACTATGTTACTTTGTATTGCTGAGTGTGTACGTCCATATCACATGTGTGTAAATAAGAATGACATTTTTAATTACTGTCAAATGTAGACCTTGTATCTCCACCTTTGTTATTTTTCATATTTTTAAAATGATTTGAAAATACAGTCCTTTACATTTTCCCAAAATTGCTTCATGAACAAATAAATGGAAATAGTTTATGATTACTAATTGTATTTATTATTATATATTAATATATAATATATATACATATATTATTAATATGTATTTTCAGGTTAACCTTAATTAAATATTAGGGATGTTGTTTTGTTTTCCTAGTAATAATTTCCTAATAGTAATTTGTAGTTTTTAGATTTGTTAGATTATTTGTTAGATTATTAAAATTTATCAGTGCTATGTCCTTTAATAGGTGGAATATAACTCTGAATAATTAAATGCTTGTACACCATTAGTCTTCTTGGCTGGCCTAACACTGCTTTTTCTGAAGTGTTTTTCCTGGTTTAATTCCAGTAACTAGACAGGTGTCCCTAAGACACATATGTACCTGTTTAATGACTCAGTCCAGAGAGAGAGAGAGAGAGAGAGAGAGAGAGAGAGAGAGAGGGAGGGAGGCAGGTACACCTCTCTCGGCTGCCTGCATAATGTTCCTTTGTTCTTTTGAGCCAGAGCAGGAAACACGCCAGGTATGAGTGGAGGCAGAACAGGGCTATTGTTTTCAGCCAAAACAGTGACACTGATCCAAATTCTCTCTCTCTCTCTCTCTCTCTCTCTCTCTCTCTCTCTCTCTCTCTGACACACACACACACTCACCCTCCCTCTTTCTTTCCCTCTTTTTCTCTCTCAATTACTGTCTCTCTCTCCACCACTTTTCCTTAATCACTTATTTGCCATCATTCTTCCTCACTCTGCTTTCCTATGTTCATCCATTCTCCTCCACTGTTTATGTTTCTGACTCATTTTGTTTCTACTGCCTCTACTAATCTATAATCCCCCTCCCTCAATCTTTTTTCTCACTCATTCACCATTTCTCACCTACATTTTCACTTTCCATTATTCTGTCTCCCTCATTCATATGCTCTCTCTAACTCATACATTTCTCTGTATATTACTCTCTCTCTCTCTCTCTCTCTCTCTCTCTCTCTCTCTCTCTCTCTCTCTGTCTGTCTTTCTCTTTTTTTTTTTGCTAACACAAATGGACTGTAATACATGCAGACCTCATCATGTGCAGGGGAGGATATCTCTGGTCTTGCGTGCTCTCGTGGCAACCTGATAGCCGTGGAGTGGGTCGGCATGTTTTTGCTTCTGATTAGATTTATCACCCAACAATGGGCTGTTTTGAAATGGAAATATACAAGAAAAGCATGATCCAAATGAATTCAATATCTGCCATTGTTTTTGGAAAAAAAAAAAAAAACTCTCAAATCTCACTTTTCTTATACTAAAAAAGGGACTTGAGTTCTTCAGTGGGCCCTGAGCATGGATGGTGAATGGACTTGTCATAAGCAGGGCATAGATAACATTTATGACAGAAGGAATCAAACCAGATATAATATTATATAGGACACTGTTGTAAGTTGGTGTCAAATTATTGTCTGTCCCTTGTTAAATGTCATGATTTAATTTTAATATATTTATTTATTTTCTTGAACATTAGACTTAATTTTTGAAATAATGAGAATTTATTTAATCATTTGAAATAGTGAAGTCTGGAGAAAATTACTTGACTAAAATAAATCTATACTCAAATGTTTTATAAATGGGTTTACAATCTGTTTATTAAATGGATAATAATAAGGTTTGAAACACCTTATATGTCATTAATAATAATTTTTAACACAGAAATCTAGCAACAGTGACCTCTGAATGTGTCAAGGTAAAGAATAAGCTATAACCTGGGAATGTGAATTTAGTCATTTCATTTGTTAAGATGCACACCGCTTTATCTTCGATGTCTAAAAATATATTCTATTGGCCGTTATATCATTAATGTCGGTGGTTAAATGGTAAAACAAATATGTGCTGAAGCTGACAGGGTTAAGATTGATTCACTATTTGGCAAATAACAGGTCAATAAATTATTATAAATTATTTTAAATGTGTTTACAACCTACTTAATAACCATTAATAAACAGATTGTAAATCATTTATTAAGCCATAAAAGTGTAGTTTTATTCTAAAATGTTACCCAGCATTCTGAAATACATTTACGTGCATGACATGAGCACATAAATTACTAATAGAATATTGCAGAATATCACAACAGTACTAGATTTATACTGTGAAATTAAAGACAACCTTACTTAAACATTCTAACTAGAGCCTACATTAATCTGTTTAAACAGGATTACAAGTGATTTTTGTAAGTAGAGATGTCCTTATATATTTGTGTATGTGTGTGTGTGTGTGTGTGTGTGTGTGTGTGTGTGTGTGTGTGTCTTTGTGTTTGTGTGTTACAACGCCAAGGCTAAAATGTTTGTTGTTATTGCGTTAACCTGCAGCAGCTGTGATAGCAGGATGAGTGGTTGTGGTTTGAGGGTATGGCTTGAATCCCAGTCTACACACACACACACACACACACACACACACACACACACACATACACAAACACACCATATTTGTATGACACACACACAGACACACACTTACACCTACCTAGGAATATACCTGTCTTGATATAAACAAGATGGGACATTTTCAAGGGGACAGACACACACATACACACATCAAAGATATTACAGCAGAAGAAAAAAAAACATTATTGTAAGATGAAGTGAAGAGATTTTGTTCAGAGGCATTCTTAACTATTGTTATTGACCTCTTCAGGAACGTATGACACAATATAAATGGCAGCATTTTTCTTTTTTCACTTTTTTTGATTATGTAAAAAAATTGTTATGGCTTATTCTGACAGCACAGAAGAATGTCAATTATATTTATTTCCATTAATTTATGTATCGCATATTTTTTATTTCTTTGTATTCGACCCTGGGAAAATGTTTCTTTTAAAAAAGTTAATTTTGTTCTACAACAGATAAGTGATCAACATTATGTTTTTTACTTGCAGTAATTCTACCATATTCACATATATCACAGGGTTCACATGAAAATGATTTCCATAAGGTGAAGACAATTGCCAGTTTTCAGAGTAGGTGAGCCCTGGATCATTAATGAATTAATTATTTGTTAATTATCTCACACTTTAAAATCTTGGAGACTTTGCACAATATCATTCTCAGGAATGGAAAAAATATACATGGTCTAAAATGACTTCATGGATATTATATAAGCTGCATGAAAATTGCATACTGTATTTCAGTGCTGCCAGCTATATGACAATTGATTATTTTAAATGTTAGTTTATGTATAATATACTATATACTTACACAAAATTGTTCACTAACTCTTAGAAATTACTCTGTCATCTCCTCTGTATTTCATGAATTGGTCTATGACTGAGCTATCTGTTCTCGCTAAGCCTGGAAAATAGAACTCCATTGTAGACTGCCGATCCTTTTTAATGAGCTAAATTAAGTGTGTTTTCTTCTCAGTAGCTCTAGTCTGGCAGCTCACAAAGCATTGGACCCGCCCCCGCCCACGAGCCATGAATCACTGCTAATCGTACACAGACTAGCAGATTAGCTGCCCTGAAAGACTAGCTAATCTCCTCTCTCACACCCAGTCTTCTAGAGCCCTAGAGTTGAGCCAGCTTTAATACTGGCTACAGGTGTCTGATTCAGGGATACATTAACACCCAGTTTCTCACATACACTTTCCCCAATATGGTGTTCATAACGCCAGCTACATTTTCTCCTTGCTGGTGAGCAGCTTGATCATCTGTTTCCATCTGTTCAGGGCACCCCTAGTGCTGGAAACATTAAACACAAACACATTCAGAGGATTTTTACAAACATGATGAAGACCAGGCATAGTCAGGACATTCTGACACAGTCAAAAAGTTGCCTCACAAAGAGAAGAGCTATGGGAGCCATTTTCAGTTCATTATTTTCATGTAACTGACTCAGAATCCTTTAACAAAATTTAGATTTGACAGTTCTCCATAAGGAATTTCTTATGTGGTTACTGACACACTCTTTTCATGTATATAAAACACAAGATGCAAATAATTTTAGAACCAATCAGGAAAAAACAAACAAAAAAACAAAAAAACAGTGTTAATGTGGAGATAAGCCTTAATTGTGTAGCATCATGCTGAGTGTAATGGTGGGGGACCTTTGTACCAACCCAGAGATTGAGGCTAATTGTCTTGGACTCCTAACCTTGGATGGCATTGACATTGAGCAGTGATGCCCCAATGCTTAGACAGTTGTAATACTTGGGAGCACAAAAAAACTATTGATGGTGTACCAATTATAAATAGAGAACAAATGCACATAAAAGGCACCAAAAATGGACTGCTGAAATTACAAGTATTAGAACCTCTTTTTCTCACATTTGTTCCACCCACTTGGCCAAATATTACAATGACTACATCCATCACTGAATGTGTCAAAAACTGAAAGCTGCAGCCAGAGACGTTATAAGGGAGGAGACCAGTCACTGGTTTAAAATCGTATGGGAATGCTCGTAACCCTCAGCCGGGCAAATGTTTATGGGGAAAGTCCATATTTCAGTAAAAATAGTCAATTTAGCTCATTGGTAAAGCCCCGTGTGGGAAAAGCCCTTCATCGCTGTGAAGATATGCGCATACATAGTTACCAGAATAAGCTGAAATAAAAATTATTATTATTATTTTAAATAATAATTTAAAATAAAAATAATAAAAAAAATAAATAAATAAAAATAATAAATTTTAAATTTTAAATAGTGCAGTAACTTGCTAGCAATGGTTTACAAAAGTTTATAGTCAATGATCATTGTACAATCAAAGACGTCTCTGCAGTTTATACATCAAAGCTTATGGACACAACTCATCACAGCTTATGGACAGAAACCATGTGGCTGAAGGTAAAAATATGCATAAGAGGCTGAGCAGGGATAGCTAACATTATTGTGGATGCAGCTATTTTGCCTGGAGGTGTCAAAGGTGGGTATACTAATATTGTTCTCATTTGAAGTCAGTGCTGAAAATGTAAAAAAATGCTATCACACTATATGTATGAACTTTAGGTAAATTTCAGGTGAATGAATATAATGTACTCAAGATACTCATTAATTGCTGCATATATATTAACATTAATTAAATCAATTATTTAAAAGCCCTACTTGAAATATTCACACCCATGTTCATCAAATGTGAAGTGACTGGGTCATATTTGCACTCAGGTTACTAGCTATATACATATATGTTGCATAGATAATAACACCTGTAACAGCCATCGCAAACCATTTTTATAATGTAAGGGAAGTTTTATGCCTGGTTACTTATAATACACACAGATATAAGGTATATTAGATGTAGATTATTTGCACTATATGTCAAAAGGTTAGTAGAAATCCTATAATTAGAGAATTAATTTTTTTTTAAATCTCTGACACCTTGTGGAAAAAAGGTATGATAATGTGAACACACAGCTGGTATTTCCATAGAAAAAGATGGAAAAAATTGGACACACGTGCAACCATGGTGACTTTAAAGTCACCCACACGCATGTGTGTGTATCTGTGTTTGTGTGTGTGTCCATGTATGAGTATGTATCTAACCAGTTTAGTCAGCACTTTGCTTAAAATGAAAAAGAAACTTTCTAAGATTTCTGATTTTAAAGGTTATTAAAATATTAAATCCTCACAGGTATACCTGTTTTCAGCTGTGTCATTTTCTCATTAAAAGTAAACCGGTTAATCAGTGCTAATTTCATGCGTAAGGATCTGTGGAGGTTCTGTGGAGCTGCAGTAAATTCATTATTTGGAAGGAAGAGGGTGCGGACAGCTGTAAGACGAAGGTAATTGTCATCTTGCATCATTTGACCTGGAGGTAAATTGTATAGCTTGCTTATCGGTTCATTTCTGGGAATTAACAAAATATTATCCTAAGCTTGTTATTTTTATTTTAGAAAATTAAATCATTATATTATATAATTTTTATTATTGCTACTATGTGGATTGCAATGAAAACTTAAACTGAAACCTTCCAGTGAAAATCTAATTGAGCAAACAAATTAAGCAGAAAATATGACACATGTGTGAATCTGCTATGAAACCAGACAGACTGTCTGTCTCAAACAGGTGGATTCAGACAGACAGGGTTCTTGACATCATAAACATCATAAAAATCAGAAATCAGCTGGATGGGCAGGGCTTTTAAACTACAGGATTGTGGCAGATGTTTAAGTGTACAGATTGGCAGGGGCTAATTGCATAGATCTCTGCAGAGTGAATGAAGGGATGGAGTTACATCTAAGCAACTCAAAACACATTGTGGAATTTTTTCTTGAAACCTACAAATAATTCTGATATAGAGTGATTATTTTTTATGGTTTAATTAATGAACATTGGGGGGGTATATTTATATGTATTGGAACTGCTGGTCAGTTAAGGGTGAAATTAGCCATCTTAAAACTTTAAGAATTCCTTTCCTCAACAAGCATCAACTATGAAAATCAATGATTATATAATTAGCTTGACAGCAGCTGTATTGTTAAAAATGAACAGTACGTATTCTCTCCATTATTAGCCTACACATGCTGGGTGTGTGATGCTTATTCAGTTTTGCACTAAAGCCAAAAGGGTAATGTGGATATCACATAATGAAAGCTATTTTTCTTCAGCTGCCATGGTTTGTTTCTTACCTTTTTTTCTATGTTGAATTGGAGTGTGTTTTGAAGAAATCTATTTCTTTTGGCAGCATATTTGCCTCAATCCAGTGTTTAAGTGTTTATTTCTTTTTTTTCCAGGTGTTGCCATATTTTTGTAGCCAAATGGTATTTTATTATATTTTAAATAAAGGATTTTATTCATAGATTTAAAAAAAACATCAACAGTTGAAACAGCCGTTTTGTGTGAACATTTGTAATCTGATATATTTATTTCAATAATATAGTTTTAGAAATATACGTATTACATATTTTTTCACATTAAACATATACAGGGATAAAATGTATCCTCATTTGAAAGAATATATTTATATGTGTACATATATTTGTGTGTGTGTGTGTGTGTGTGTCCACGCATGTACAACCAGGTTAGTCAGCATTCTGTAAACCAGTAAATCGGTGCTAATTTCATGCGTAAGGATAGAGATTCTGGGGAGTTACAGTAAATTCATTATTTGGGAGGAAGAGGGTGGAGACAGCTGTAAGATTAAGGCACTTGGCATCTTGCAATATCTGACCTGAAGCTATAGATAGCTTAGTAAAGCTAAACCATAGGCAAAGTTGAGCATTGTGTTTCGTTGAGTAATACATAAGACTGAAGACTTTGAGAACTACTGAGATATTGTTTTAAAGGTGTTATATAAGCCAAAACACGAGTATATATTGTATTGCTTACTTATTTATAAATACATACAAATCTAAATTATTTATATATAATAAAATACATACTTGCCCTGTGAAGGACTGGCGTCCCCTCCAGGGTGTATTCCCGCCTTGCGCCCGATGATTCCAGATAGGCTCTGGACCCCCCGCGACCCTAAATTGGATAAGTGGTTACAGATAATGGATGGAAAATACATACTTATTTTTATAGAATTTTTATTATTGTTTACCTATGTGGACTACAATGCAAACTTAAAGACCATTTCAGTACACATTTTTAAACCAAAGTTTTAAACCTTGTCCTTGTGGTATATTTTTACTGCAAAAAGGTGTATCATGAGAAAAATTAGTGTTCCAAAGACTCAAACAGGTGGATTCAGTGCAAAAAGCCTGGGTGTGGGTGTTTTTTTTTTTCTTTTTGTTTAAGGTGTTACTATTTTCATATTTTTGCCACCATAGGACATGTTATTATATTTAAATAGAAGATTAAAGTCATACATATAAAAAAAAAATTTCATAGATGAACACTGCAGGTTTTGTGTGTATGTTTGATTTTTGATTCATATATTTCAATAATATTGTTATAATATACATTTTTACTCACTTTCAACATGTACAGGCATAAAATATATCCTATTTTGAAAGAATAGGGTTATACGTGTACATATTTCTGTTTATTAGTTCAGCCAGCCAGGTGAGTCAGGATTCAGCTAAAAGTGAAACAGCGACTTTCTAAGAATTATTAAGACATCAAAGTTGAACGTGTGGCTCGGCCCCCTCTGAGTCAGCAGCTGAGGTGGAGAGTACTTTGGGAAGGCACGAGAAGTTCCATTGTATTCAGAATGATGATGGTGATGTCGGATTTTGAGTCAGATAACGTTGAAGTGTGGGTTGTGCGTGTCAGTGAAGAGACATGTACGTATGTTAATGTATGCTGGTAAATTGACAGTGGCGTTTAATACATCATTGCTTTAGGCAGTATGTCAGAGTGTAAGTATGCATTTAGGTCAGTGAGAGAGAGCGAGAGTCTGTGGTTTACTTCACTTTCTTCTTTAAAACATCAGCAAACCCATTACAGAGATGGTTTTATTTACTGCTACTTCTTCTGTATGCAAATTACACCCATGAGCAGTTGTGGTGCAAGAAAAGGCTTGCAATAATAATCAGCTATGTAGTACTCTTTGAGAAGGATTTACTCAAGGAAACATTCTTTCTATAGGTAGTTCCTTTGGATTCCTATGGATTCTAAATATTTGTTGCATTTTCATCCATCCCGTCCCTGAAATGAAAAGACCTAAAACATCCAAATTATGAGCTTCACAAACATGGAGTTTTGAACATGGCTTAAAAGTACATGAGCAGAGCATATAGATATAAAACATCTCTACAATCAAGTTTTCTGCTTGGGCCCCTATGGGGTTTCTAATATTATGCCAGCATTAACTTGACATGGGTAACTTGTGATTTAGCTTTGTAAAGCTTATTCTCCTTGAACAGAATTACTACAAAACAAACAAACTAAACTTGTGTAGCGCATGTATAGGCCTTTTGAAGTTTGTGCTTATACCAGTCTGTAAGGTTTTAGAGTGCGAACCTTGGGTCTAAAAGCAACTAAAAGCCACTACCAAGAGGTGCTAGAACCACAGTCAACCACTTACATGATATCATCAGACAGGGATGATCACAAGTGGGCACAGGTGCACTTAATTGTCTGCAAATTGCAACAACAGCTGCAACACACACACACACACACACACACACACACATGTAGACACAGACTTACACTCAACTGCCTCTTTATCTTTTTATCTCAATCTCTTTATTTGTTTATTCTTTAAGATTTCACTCTCTTATCTGTTTTACTTAGACACACACACACACACACACACACACACACACACACACACAAACACACACAGAAAAAGCATTCCTACTAGACAGTTCGCTTGCTGCAGACAAGCTTAAACAGGGTTTATCCCACTGTCTGAGGTTCAGTGCAAAGCTACAGAAACAGAGCTACCATGACAAATGTGCCAGATAAATGCACAAGCAAAACATGCTAAAACGAGCCGGACACCTCATCGGCAGTATACCAGAGATGCACTCTACCATAACAGACTTCTCCAACTCCTTGAGCAGACAGACAAGTTGGTCCAGCTCATGCCGTCTAGACAACTGAAATACTCTGTGAATTACACTAACAGGATTACCTCTGTGTACATTTCTGTACATTATCCACAATTATCTGCAACATCTACCTGTTATACATAGCCGTGGATGTGGTTAGATGATGAGGGGTAGGATGTGTGCTTATATTAGAAACAGCTATTTTACAAATAGCATCATTCAAATAAGGGCGGCACGGTGGCGCAGCAGGTAGTGTCGCAGTCACACAGCTCCAGGGGCCTGGAGGTTTTGGGTTCAATTCCCGCTCCGGGTGACTGTCTGTGAGGAGTTGGTGTGTTCTCCCCGTGTCCGCGTGGGTTTCCTCCGGGTGCTCCGGTTTCCTCCCACAGTCCAAAAACACACATTGCAGGTGGATTGGCGACTCAAAAGTGTCCGTAGGTGTGAGTGAATGTGTGTGTGTCTGTGTTGCCCTGTGAAGGACTGGCGTCCCCTCCAGGGTGTATTCCCGCCTTGCGCCCGATGATTCC
The DNA here is from genome assembly GCF_029633855.1 of Hoplias malabaricus. NCBI lineage: Eukaryota > Metazoa > Chordata > Actinopteri > Characiformes > Erythrinidae > Hoplias > Hoplias malabaricus. Next base: position 46,970,635 of record NC_089820.1, read on the forward strand.
AGGTAGGCTCTGGACCCCCCGCGACCCTAAATTGGATAAGCGGTTACAGATAATGGATGGATGGATGGATCATTCAAATAAGCAGTCTCTTTTTTCCATATGGTCAGCATAGGCTCATCAGAGTAATGACTGCTTTACTTAAGAAAATAGTTTACACTATACTGCCATACACTCCCTACGGCCTAACAGTCAAACTACCAGTCTGAAAGGCAATGAAATGCCACTGACACTAATTTTCTTCATTGTTGAGGAAATATTTTAAATTGTATAAAATATTGTGTCATAATGCATACAATAATTATTAAGTCATTCATTGTCTGTAACCACTTATCTAGTTTATAGTCCGGAGCTGACGTAGAATCACTGGGCGCAAGGTGGGAACACATACTGGAGGGGGCACCAGTCCTTCGTGGGGCGACACACATTCACACATCACTCACACATTCACACCTATGAACACTCTTGAGTAGCCAATCAACATATATTTAGATTTACCATATCAGGATTCTTATTTTATGGCAGAGGTTCTTAACTTGGGTGTCTCAACATGGTCCCAGTAGCTTGCAAGAGTTGTTATAGAATAAATAAATAAATAAATAAATAAATCAGCAGGAAGCAGGAAGATTTGTTATAAATTCTTATTGCTATGGGAAGAAATGACCCCCACAGTCCTCACTTAAGTTGTCAGTCAGTCTTCCACTTAACATGTTTCTCTGTTTGTCCACTATAGTGTGTATGGTGTGTATATTATAGTATAAATGCTCATGCCCACTTCATCCCAATTATTTGAAATATTTACCTTGCATCAAATTCAAAATAAGAATATATTTTCTAGAAAAAAAAAATTCTTAGTTTCAAGATTTGAAATATGGTATTTGTGCTATTTTCAGTTAAATATTTTATTTAAGGTTTAAATGGTTTGCACATCATTGTAATGTGATTTTATTCACATTTTGTTCAGCATTCCAGTTTTTAACATCGTTAATAAAATGCCAATTGAGTCTGAGCTCTATTCAGTAACATTTGGGATACATTGAAATAAATGTAAAAATACACTTACCCAATGTTTCTTCTGAAAGCAAGGTTTTATTGTTCCCCTTTGCTGCAGTGACTTCTTTAATCCTCTAGGACAGCTTTGTACTAGATACTGGGACATTTCAGTGAGAAATTCATTCATCCAAGTCAACATAAGGGTTTTTTTATTTACTTGTTTGTTTTATTACATTAAAATCACTCTTATCTGGATGGTGTTCTATATCTCTAGTGAATGTAGAGCCCAGTGCTTGAGGCATTTCAACTATCTAGCTGACACTTAACATTCACCAGGTGAGCTTTTATGTCCTTAGGCTCAATGTCATATCTTGTTTATAAGCATTTTGCAGAGAAAAAATACCTCCTTGAATTAATCATGTTTAATAAAAATTACAAACTTGATTACTTTCGGCATTTTTTATACTTTAGCGTTCTTGCTGCTCTAGATGTTGAATCAGTAAAGGTGAAAATAACGATGGTAGATTTTCATAGATGGTGGTTTAGATAGAAATGTGTGTGGTGACACAAGAAGTTTCACTGCAGCGATTGAACACTGTTAAAACAGCTTTGTTTCTATATGTTATCTGCCTATTATCAGAAACTCTTAGGTATGAGCCTTTGCCTCGGGCCAGCCACAAAAAAACAACAAAAAAAAAACAAACCCATAAAACTCTGTCTTTAAAGGGCTGGAGTTAAATATAACTTGTGCATTCATTCTTTAATTACAGTTTTAAAAATGTACAGCTTTGTGATTTATTTTGGAAAGGTGTAACATGAAAAGATTTACATGCAAAAACATACACTTTTTTAGAATACCTCATAGTTTGTGATATCCATTTACCATTACATTCACCATAATGGCTACTGGAGCAAAACCTTGTATATCTCTTTTTGTGTCTTTGTTTTCAGTTGTTTTAGCTATTATTATTATTATTATTATTATTATTATTATTATTATATTTAATTCATTTATTTTTAATTTTTAACATCATTAGGAAACTCCAGCTGCCATTACCATATTGAGGACCTAAACAGTGGCTCACAATGTCTTAGAATAAAACATTTCTGCAGTAATTTCAAAAACAGTGATGATATATAGATGTACGATTACAGACTGGAGGCCATCTGTCATCAGCCTCCCTCTACCCCATTCATCATTGATCAGCTACCCTTCAGTTTGTCATCTCTGAAAACACACACCATGAACCACACACACACAACATCAATGTATGAGTGTCATTTTACCCTCCTGCCATCAGCAGCTCCGCAGGCTTGTTCAAAACAGAAAACTTGCAGCTGAACTAGTCTGTCTAGCTCAGTGTTCTACTTTTGGACAACGAGTCATTAAACTGCCAACATCAGTCTGACTTCACAGAACTGTTAATTTGTCTTCTTTACCAATTAAGAAATGAACATTTCAGTGATTTGTTTGTTTGTGGGTTTATTTAGCAACTTGTGGCCACTATATAGTATTTTGAGACCAAAAAATAGTATTTTGAGGCCACTAAATAATATATTGAGGCCACAATATAGTATTTTGAGGCCACAAGATAATATTTTGAGGCCACAAAATAATATATTGAGGCCGTGAAATAATATTTTGAGGCCACAAGATAGTATTTTGAGGCTACAAAATAGTAAATTGAGGCCATGAAATGATTGTGCACCCTGACAAAACTTGTACAAACCTACACTTTGTTCCATCATTTTTGTTATTTGATTCTCTTCCATATTTTTCTCCTGGATAAAGTTCTCTAATTCACACTGCTTTTCCATGTCATCCATGAACCTCAAGGCAATGTGCATTAATGTTAACCAACGGCAATCCGGTGTTAGACTTAATCTCAAAGGTTAGTTGTGTGGTTGATCAGCTGCTATGCCAATCAAATTAGTGTGCGTTGCAAATGCAGGTCCCTTGGTCCAAGCTTCAAAATACTATTTCATATATATATATATATATATATATATATATATATATATATATATATATATATATATATATATATATATATATATAATATATTATTTCATGGCCTCAATTTATTATTTCGTGGCCTCAGCATATTATTTTGTGGCCTCAAAATACTATATAGTGGCCACGACTTGCTAAATAAACCCACCATGTCACCTTAGGGGCTCCGTAAAAAGATATTGGTGGGTGCACCATCAATTTAGAGAAAAATGTTAGACTGCTTTACACTCATTTGGCAGACAATTCCTATTGAGCCTGTTGACCTTAGGCATATGTGCAGTTTCTCCAGAGCAATCCATTACAATTCATGGTTTCTAAGTAGTTTATAAAAGATGTGTGTACAACTTAATGTCTGTGTTAATAATGGGTGCACCTTATGTCGCTGGATGTCTTTTAAATATACTTCTGTGGGTTGTCCAAAGCCTCTGAACTGCCTTGATGTTTGAGGACCCCTCCTGGCCCTAGTGACAAACGGCCCCACTGGCCCTGTAACCTCCAGTAACACTGTTGTATTTTATACACTGGTACTAATTTAAAAGTGCCATATTGCTAGTGATCACTATGCAAAGAGCTGTTAAGTTGTGGTCATATGGTGGTCCCTAAAATGAACAAATTGTAGGTTTACAGGTAGTGATTGTAACTTATCTGTTGCTGCACAAAGTGCACATTTAGGTAGGGATACTTCATAAGATGATCAGTAAATATACCAGATAAGTTCAAACAAGTACACAGCCTCTAAGGAGCCATGAGTCAGTCACAAGATCCAATGGGCCTCAGATGCTCAGATACAAATTTATTGCAGATGCATTACTTGTTTATATCAATTCTGAACATATTTTATTTAATATGTAATTAACACGTAAATATAAGTGCATCTGATCAATGCCAGTTTGAGTGTGTGAGGGAGGGAACAAAATTGCATGTGTAAGAGATAGTGTCTCAACATTATTCTCTCTTTCTCTCTCGCTCGCTCTCTCTCTCGCTCTCTCTTGCTCTCTCTCTCTCTCTTTCTCACTCTCCCAGCGGAAGATTCTGCAACGTGGAAATCCACTGCTTTCCCAACTATAAACGGACACGGTTAGCATAGGTACTCTCAATCTCTCTCTCTCTCTCTCTCTCTCTCTCTCTCTCTCTCTCTCTCTCTCTCTCTCTCTCTCTCTTTCTCTCTCTCACGCACACACACAAGCACACACACACACACCTTATCATCAATAATTTTGTTTATCTTATATTAATAATTTAAGCTTATATGAATATTATTTTACCTTACTTGCAAGTCCAGTGCTCCATATTTTGACAAGGTACTTTGGCTCTGATTTTCAGTTTGTGTCTGAGAACTCTCTCTCTCTAACGATTTAGAATAAAAATAGCACTGTGTTTGTTTATGCCACATGTGAAGGTTCCCATTCCACTCTTTTAAATATATATTTGTTGTACATTTGTTTTATGTAAATCTAAAAATTAAAAATGCTTTCATTTCATATCTTTTAGTTTTATGTGCAGTCTCAGCATATGTGTGCATCTTCATCTTTGCTTGGATGAAATCTTGGAAACATTCCCATTAAGATGCTTAGGACAATGATGAATAATTTGGAAAAAAGCATCAGGAAAATCTGTTGCTAAATTCTAAATTATCTAAAGAAGAAGAGTTGGCATATTTTTTTAATAATGTTGATGTATTAGTTATTAGTCTAAAATGCAGATAATGTGGGAACGTGACACTTGTTTTTTTTATTGTTTTAATTGTTGCATTAACTCTGATTAGAAGTTAAGACTGCTTGGAAGAAGGTTTGTCCTGGCAGTAGTAGTATTGATAAGTGTGTCAGAGAGGCATTTTTATGCAGTAGATTTTCTTTTACCTGAAAGATTATGCTGATGTAAATGTTAACTCTCATGCATTTTATGCGTGTGAACACTACAGTTGCAGTAGTAGTGTGAGGAACTTCAATGCAGCATCAGATCAGAGGAGGGTGGATGCAGTTCTGAATCAGATACTATCAACAATTCTAAAAAATATACAGATACCAGTTCTGTTATTTTATTGCTGATGTAAATTACTTTTGTATTTCAACATGATTTGTTTTCTATCCATCAACTCTAGTTTAGTAAGAAGGGCAAAGCCTTGTAAACTCATAATCCACCACTGGTAGTTTATGTGGGTTCAGGTTGGAACTGAGTTCAAATTTTGCTGTACCAGTCTTGGCTGAAATCCGGTTGAAATGTTTATATTATCACAAAGCAGAATAAAAGGTAAGATGGTAAGTAATTGGCAGTGTAATTCTGTGTATGTATGTGCATTTGTTCAAAAAGGCCAAAGAAGAGAGGGATGATGTCTCTGTGGTGTGTCAGTATGTGTGTGTGTGTGTGTCTGTATATGTGTGTGTCCATGTAAAGCCAGGTGTGTAAAGCTTCCGCTGTTATGCTCCTATTATTTAACCTGTGGTGTGTGTGATCTGGACGCAGATAAGCCACCAAGCATTCACTAACAGACGCTTGGTCACTCGCTCTCACTGTTGCAGAGGGAGATAGGTGCTCGGCAACCACAGCCCCCGGGCCAAAAGCCCCACCCCCACGGCCACAGGAAGTGTGGGGACTGATAAACAGCCGGCACTTCCTCTTTCTGCTGCTCTAACTACCAAACCAGCAGCTTCCTCACTTTACACCATTACATAATCCTCACCTCAGTGCTCTCTCTCTCACACTCACATACACACTGTGACTCTCTATCTTTCTTTCTCTCTCCCTCACTCTCTCCCCCCTCCTCCATCTCTATCTCTCTCTCTCTCACACATACACACACACACACACATGCTCTCTCTCTCTCTCTCTCTCTCTCTCTCTCTCTCTCTCTCACACACACACACACACACACACACACACACACACACACACACACACACTGAAGGTTAAAGTTTAGGGCACATCTTGGTTTCTTTCAAAATGTTACGCACAGTGCTGTAACAAAGGAAAGGACATACTAAAAAACTAATGTAATGAGATTTCATTTTGCTATTTTTACATTTTGGATCATTTCTATTGGTCCATCCATCACAAAATATTCATTGGGTTTGTGAGGGCCCTGAACACCAGAGTCTTTGAAAGGCACTTCAATGTCAAATGTTGCTGTGCCCCACTAAAATCATGGTGGTGAAAAGTAAATTTTATCCTGGATAAATGAGCACAATTACAGGGCACACTGTGCAAATTCAATACAGACACTACATTTCCCATAATGCCCCAGCATCTTTCCTAACACTTAGTGGCTAAGTGGCTTTTTTTTTTTTTTTTTGTGCAGAGCACATTTCTAAATATAAAAAATCAGCTGTGCAACAGACAAGGTAATGATAGTGATATATTTTGGTTACAGAGATTTAAGACCATATAATCTACTAAAAATACATATTCAAACTTTCTGATATTCCCTGCCCACAGAAAATATTAGTAAGAGTAACATGACCCAACATTACTTCTCATGATAATGGTTATTTTGAAGAATGTCGTTTATGAATCTTTCAATTCTGGACATTGTCATATTAAATTATAAACTGCAGACTGTAACTATTCAGAGTTCTGTCACATTTTCAAGAATGTGGATACAGATTTCCTCTTATTATAGTCAAGTAGTATTTATGGTGCTTACAATAGCATTTATTAAAACTGTATATAAAACAAAATATTTATTTATAAGCTGTTGTTTATTTTTACATTCAAGTTAATACGACTGGGGCATTTGAGGTGGCTAAAAAGTGTTTTGTGTGTGTGTGTGTGTGTGTGTGTTTGTTGGAGAGGTGGGGGGGTGTTAATCAGTTCAAACATCTGCTTGTTTTAGTAGAAAGATTTAGGTTTTTGCTTGAGTACAAAAAACTAAAAACGCTAAAAGTTGACACTTTAACACTTGATCCAATCAGAGCCTGGTGTTTATGTACACTTTCTGCACACTCATTATCTCTCACCATTTTTAGCTCCTGAAGTTTTCACGCAAACGTACTTGAACGGCTTACATTCCAACAGTAAACAGACTACAGCAGAGCTGATGAACTTCCTTATCTGATGTGCTCTTACTTACATAGAAGCACAAAAATGAAATGATTAGTTGAACACATACACTCATATATGAGGATCATTAATGGGAAAATGCTCCACCAGCCAAACATCAAGCTTCTCTCCATAAAGTGGAACAAAGAAGAATGAATAAACATGACACCGTCTTTCCATGTACATTTGCATCAGCTAACATATCTGCATTTTAAAGATGCTTGATATTGAAATATAAATTAGCAAGTATCCTACTTAACACAGCTTTGTGCTCCTATTGATAACTCTAAATTTTGATTCATTACCTAATGTTTTTATTAACGGCTTTATTTTTTCATGTAACTGAGCTTTAATTCAGTTATGTCGGTTTGCAGTCAGTAAAGTTTACCTCAATGATTGGCCACATTAAAGTTAAGTATACTAGGCCAGGTATTATAGGCTTCAATAGCTGCTAATGACTGCAGAGGCTGCCAGTTAAATTGAATATAAACTTAATTCCCCACACTGATCAGCAAAATTTGTAATTTCTGCATAGCATTGACCTACTTTGGTTTGATGTATATATGGTTCTCCTGATGGTTGTTTTTAAATGTGTACACATCTATCATTGACGCTAAGCACAATAGCACCTTATAGATTAGTTAGATGTGAGTGTGTTGCAATTCCTAGTCATGTCTAAAGGAGTATGCGAGAGTGAGAGTGTGTTAGTATATGAGTGAATGTGTGAGTATGTATGTGAGAGAGTAAATGATTAGTGAGTGAGTAAGTTCCATGGGGTTTAAAATTCATGGAGTTGGGGTTTGATGTATATTAACTATGTAAATTTGTTAAATCATGAATATGACATCAAAACCCATATCTCCAGAATTATAATTGTTCAGATATCTAACCTGAATCTGATATGAAAGTTAAAAAATGAAGTTAAAAAAAGATTAACTTTAAAAGAAAAGCGTAGTGTGTATAGCATGGCTTTGTTTTTTCAGACTGCCGAAAATCTGTTCTATTAAAGCCTGTTTGAACATAGTCAAATAACCTCCACTGTACTCTTCCACAAAGCGAACAAGATAGGCACACTGCTCAGCCACATGACACACACTGACCACATGCAGTACACACATACAGTGGACCCACAAGTTCTCACATAGCTTTTCTGATTCAAGAAATATGGAGCCAAGCCTTGATTTATAATAATATAACTTTCTCATAGTTCCTCTACTAAACCAGAGCAGCACAAATACAGAAAAATCTGTCTGTTCTTTTCTTTGGCTTTACTTTGGCTTTATATTTATTGTGTATCTGTTACTCGTTTTGGACTTTCATACACACCTTTCAGAAAACTGACATCTAATTTACATTACAAGATTCCTGAGGATATGAGCAATTCTTTTAAGAACGGAAACAAACACACACACACACACGCTCACACGCACACACACATACATACATGTTTTTTTAGCAATGTAAGGACATGTCCCAGACCATGCTTTTAATATCCAGTGATCTAGTGTGACAGTCATTAAACAATTATTTCAGTTATTCATTTTTAGCCTTAGGAAAAAGGAAAACACACAGAAACTCACGACTGAATATATATATACTGTTATAAAGACACCTTCAGCTTCTTCGTTAGATTCCCAAATGTCCTTCTTGTATTTATTTCTTTTTTATCAGAAATGGCATCTTATGTCAGTAATGGCACCCACAGAGTCAAGTTTCTTCTCCTTGGTGTATTTCTTTTGTTTTATTTTGCAGATGAATAAGAATGTATATTTCTACTACTATATTACAATATTATTATTATTATCATTATTATTATTTCATTTAATTAATTATTTCTTTTTTATGTTGGCAATAGTGTAGGGTCTGGATTCCTTCATTTATCACAAACACTAAAGTCAGTTTTGGTCTGATAATATATGAAAACAAACCCATACACACACACAGACACACACACACGCCCACACACAAACTGGTATCAGGCAGTGAAGGCGTAGTGCTCCAGCTGTTCTCACAGTTGGACTATTCGAAACAAGAGCAAAGGAAAAGACAATCTTTCTGTCGGTTTTTCATTTTTTTATGCAGCCCAGCTCCCTTCCTCTCCTCCAATAGCAATATTTATATAGACATTCATCCAAGGCTGAGCTCACCTTTTGTGTTAGCACTGCCTTGTACACCAAGAGATCTTTCGGTGTATATGATTAATTATGATAAATAAAGCCTACTTATATTTGAAAAAAAATATGCTAGCATAATTGGCAATCTGGATAGTTTTACTGTTAATGATATAAAAGGTACACCATTTGGTTAAAGGAATTTGTAACAGTGCAGTGCAGTTACAAATGATATGTAGGTGGGGGGGGAGAGAGAGAGAGAGAGAGAGAGAGAGAGAGAGAGAGAGAGAGAGAGAGAGAGAGTTTATTGGTCTAACACAATCATCACAGTGTTGTATCAGATTAACTATTTAAAAGTACAAAATCAAAGGCCAAACTGTTTGTACATTTGATGTAGATTTATTCATTTGACATTTATACAGTAAAAATTTAACACATCATTTTGATTTCTAGTAAGAGCCATTTTGAATAAAATTGGATAAACCTTATTTTCTCTGTCACATCCCCTCAGTCAAATGTACATATGTTCAAATGTTGTTTAAATCTGACATTACATAAAATTGGTGACTTTGATCATACATTCATTGTTCAATTGATTAACTGGCTCCACTGACCATAAAGATGCACTTTGTTACTCTGCATATCCTCATTTTCACTATTCTTCACTGGTAGAGTATCCCACAATAACACCAGAGAGCAGGTATTATTTTGCTGGTTAAACATTCTTGGCACTGCAGTGACACTGATGTTAGTGCATGGTGCTGGTAAGAGTGGATCAGATAAATCAGTGCTGCTGGAATTTTTAAATGTTGCTCTCTCACTGCCCACTCTATAATATACATTTATCTTGGTGATTCACTTTGCAGATGCAAAGTCAGAAAAGTAGCTCATTGTTTGCTGAACAGTATTTTAGTCATTCTCTAGTCTTTTACCAATTCCATTTGCCTGATCCACTTTTTGCCTATCAGCTCAGCACACACTAACATACCACCACCATGTAGGTGTCACAGCAGTACTGAGAGTTATATGCCGCCAAAATACTACCAGCTTTGTGGTGGTCTTGTGTGGCCTGATAATTCAAGAATTAGGTAAAAAGGTGCAAACTCAGTATTCAAAGCAACAGATGGACTACAGTCTCTGGTTGTGGAGCTACAAAATGCACCTATGTGAGTGGGCAAAGTGTTAAATGTTCTGGCTCATCAGTGTATCTATACACAGTACATGTGGAAAATGCGGAATACTGATCTGGAGAATTTGACAGATTGATTTGGTCAAAGCACAACACCGAAGGGTCAGGTGTTGGGTCACATTGCTAGGCTTTGCTTTCTTCTCTCACTCACTTCATGTAAGTCATTTTCTCAAAGGTTTAGTCTTTCTTTTTTTTCTGTGTGTGTGGGCTCATGTTCATTAGCATTTGGTCTCCAGCATATTTGCTTATGAGTGCACTTGTGACAGTGATATAGCAGGTTTTTTACATGTTCTTTACTCTTATATTTCTTTCAAACTCATACTTTCTCTTTTAGGCCCGAAAAGCATAAAACAATGAATTTGTGGCTTACTCTTCTCCATATACACTCTCACACACTCTGTTTCTTCCTCATTCTGTTTCACACTCTCTGTTATTCTTATACAGTCTTAAAACAGAAGTAATGGTAGCACAGTTTTAAACACTAGAAACAATTACACAAAAAAAATCCAAAAAAATTAAGCAACAAACCTCCAGTGTTTTAAGGTTTGTATCAAATAGTTTCGCATAAAATAAAATACAGTAAAATATCAAAAGACCAATGAACAATATACGATTATAATTATTTTTAATAATAATCACAGTAAACATTTGTTGTCCAATGTAATGGTTGTTATGTACTACAATGGATTTACCTTGACAAAATCATTCACTTCAGATTGTCAATGCTAATGAAAACAGTTAAATATTAAAACTGCATTCCATAAGATGCAGTAGTGTTCTTGAGTGTGCATGGGGAAATGAAAGGGAAAAGTGTGGAGGCACGAACATCCCTGCAAAGGGCTCTGGCTGGTTTTCACATTTATTTATTTGGCTAAAATTTATTTGGCTACATCACATGTCTTTGCATACACACAGTCTCTGAAAGAGGATACGGCACCTTTTGCTGCCGACTGGCTGTGTCATCCCTAATGGTGCTAAAACCAAATGCTGCTGTGAACATACCAGATAACAGATACCAGAACAGCAAACTCAGTCTTTATCTGTTATTCAGTCTTTATCAAACCTAAGAAATGTGGAAAATTACTGCAGAGAGATTGCAAGCTTGCACATACTGGACAAGTTCATTTAGTTGGTTAAAGACAAGTAACGATAGTTCATTTTGATGTAAATCATTGCAGCAAATCCAGTAAATGCAAATTTGACATTTTGCTATGGTTTGTTTGATTGTAGTTTTTTTGTTTTTTAATATACAATTAAACTGTTGTAGGCCCTTAAGTATATAATTCTCGTACATCTTCTGAAGCTATTTCCTCTTTGACTACTCAGAATCATTCACTTTGAAGGAGAGAGCACCACACAACTCACGTTTAAGTTTCTTTATACAGACTCTGTGACATTACAGTTCTTACAGCTCTTATACCAAAATCCCCCCAAATTTTGGAAGACCCCTAATAATCAAATTAAGAATAACGTTTTACACTTTTAAAATGTATTTCTTACATTGCCACAGCTCTAAATGAGGTTTAACATTTTTCTCTTTTAAGTTTATTGATTTAAAGCTGGAGAAGGTGATTTTGTAAAAAACAGCATGTAAGCTAGTTTTTGAAAAAATGTAACCAAAATTTGAACCTCCTATACTGAGCCCTTCTTCCAAAGCCACTCCTCTAAAACACAAACACATGCATGGTAAGTCTCAGAGAGAGAAGAGCAAAACGAGGTGCCTTCAAACACAATCCACCTACCTCATGTCTTATTCACATGTAAGAAAACATTCAACAGCTAAACAGATGTTCACTCTGGTTTGCCCTCTGACTCCATCCAACCTCTTTTTGTTTGAAAGCCTTCTCTGGCTGTCCATCTTTCTCCCTCCATGTGTCCCTCCATGCCACGTGTACATAAAGGAAGTCTGATCAGAGTAGCTCTGAGGATGATGTAGTAGACAGGCAGGTAATCTTTAGTTTCATTCAGTCCAAATGAAAATACTGAATGTGGTTGTTACTGTTCTATTTAGCAAAAGAATCTGATTTTTATATTTTCAGACAATTAGATTTACTAATTGCTATCCGGATGTAAATAATATTCCAAGAAATAAAAAAAAAAAAAAAAAAGAATGAAACATTTAATGCCACGTATTTGATACTCAATAATGACTAACGCTGAGCAGCCTGCTAGTAGGTCATTAAAGGCAACTGTGCTTGAACTCTGCCTGACATTGCTTGATGTTTTCAAAGATCTTCATAGATAATTCCTTGTTTTTGATGACGGTTGCCCTACCAGTCACTTTATGCAGAATCACAATGAAATAACATTTTTGCTGATAAGAGGACTGCAGTGGTGGTATTGTGAATGTGCGACCTGCATGAAAGTAGAACATACAGTTAGCATGTATCCAAATAAATGTACATTTTCTTATGTCTATATTTACTTACTTGCTAGTGCTTGTATATCATTTAATACTCTTTTACGGAGCTCTAAGCTCTAATCTTCACTATGGAAGAATAAAGTCTATATGTATTATGTTTGCCCCCTCCAGGGTGTATTCCCGCCTTGCGCCCAATGATTCCAGGTAGGCTCTGGACCCACCGCGACCCTGAATTGTATAAGCGCTTACAGATAATGAATGAATGAATGAATGAATGTATTATGTTTACATTTCCTTCATTCATGTTCCCTCTATTTGATCAATATGCATCTAAACTTGGTTATTATTTCATCCCTACAAACTGAAATTTAACTATATATGTGGACTGTCTGCCTTGTTGGCAGGTTTAAATATAAACTTAATACAATTTACCACTTTCTGAGAGAGTCATTCTCATGATTTCAATTCTTTAGATGGTCACGTTTATTTACATACTGTTCTGTCACATATTTCCGTGCTTCAGTGTCATGTAAACTAAGAAAATATGTCTAATTACTAAGGTCTCCCTTTCTCTCTCCCTCAGTTGTAATCCAGAGCATGGTTGGCAGATTTTTCAGTCTACACATGTATATATATATATATATATGACCCTATATTCAAACATAATGAGAGGGAGAGACACAGAAGGCAAAGAGAGAGAGAGACAGACTGAGAGAGAAAGAGGGGGAGAGAGAGAGAGAGAGAGATCCGTAGCTGTCCATATGCTTGTAAAGAAACCTTTGCTATCAGTCAGTCAAGGCAAAAGTAAAGAAAGAAAAAAAAAACACCTTCCTGACACCTAAAACTGACCTCGTTTAATGTATTCTTAGTCAATGAGTCACTCTGACTGCCTTTAGAAAGTTCTCCCATGCTCAGAGAGAGAGAGAGAGAGAGAGAGAGAGAGAGAGAGAGAGAAAGATGTTTTTGGCTGTATTTAAGAGCACTTTAAACAACACTAATATGTGATAAACAGAACGAGATCTGATGGGTTGAACCTGGAACTCTCTCTCTCTCTCTCTCTCTGTGTATCTCTCTCTCTCGCTCTCTCTCTCTCTCTCTCTCTCTCTCTCTCTCTCTCTCTCTCTCTCTCTCTCTCCCTCAATCTCTCAAACACACACACGCAGGCACACACACACAAACACACACACACACACACACACACACACACACGCATAAACACACATCTCTATGTGTGTGGTTCCTGTTGAATAATGCTACACTGCTGTAAATATTACGAATTAAATTATTGCCAAAAAAATTCGAAAACTTAAGGGCCACTAAAAAGCAAGGATGTTTGTTGTAGCTACTTTCTGCTGAACTCCTTACTGAGGAACTAAACGTCTCAGACATTTGTTGCGCTGGTTGCCTACCATGAAACTTCCTGTAGTGTACCACTGTCAGCCCACAGAACCAGGGTTTTCTTTCAGTGGTAAACACAACATATTACTCATTATAGCCCAACTGGGGTAACTAAATCTGTTAATGTTTACATGCTTTTGAATGTAAGTTAGTTAAACCAGAGTTATTAAACCAGTGTATACAGTGTTTGATGGCAATTGTAAGATTGTAAAAAATAGATTACTCTGGAGCAGATGCTCATGACACCATTCTCAGTGCCAACTGTTTGCCTGCAGGTGTAAATCCCACCAGCCCTGGGCAGTGGAGCAGTGCAGTGTTGAAACCCCATCCATTACCTTTAGAATAACTTGCAGGGGTGTTTTTGATGTAGAACTAATGGCTTAACATCAGCACCTGACCTCATTCAATGCAAGATGAGCAAGTATCCAGTAATTACGTTATGATAATTACAAAATAATTCCAGTAATTACAAAACTATGCAACTCAAAATGGACAACATAGACTAATACAAAGTATGTCCAAATATTTTATAAGGTTATCTTGTTGATTTGTGAAAATAAGCCACCATGTTCTACAGTAACAGTTTTGGTAGTTGCCATAGTAAATGTATCTACTCCTCTGGGAAGGCACTAGATTTTGAAACATTGCTGTGAGGATCTGATAGCACGAAGCCAAAAGAACATAAGTGAGATATAGGATAAGTAATGTAGGATGATTAGTTCTGGAACACAAACACCACATCAGCTAATCCCCAAGGTAGTGGGTGGAGCTCTAACAACTACATAGATAGCAGTTGCAGAAACAGCCAAGTTTCAGGGAGATATAAACCCTTTCAGATGACACCTGACATTGAGCATGGTGACTTTCTGCTCATGTGCAGCTACTCCTTAATTTTCTATTTATACTTCATAACTTTGTGTGGATATTTTACAAACCCTGTGTCCACAGTGTGGACAAACAAGCACACACAAAAAAACCCCACAACTGCTTCTAAGAAGCCTTTTCCCTTCTCATAAACAATGTGGCTCATTTTACTGGAAGGGTTTTATCAATTAACATGTACCCATAAAAAATAGCTCTGTGAGTGTGTCTTGGAAAGTGTTTGTAGTGGTGTCTTATCAGATTATAACGGAGGTGGATTTGGCAGCTCTGAGCTTCTTTTGTTTTTCTTGGATTAACAAAACAAAAAACGTTGTGATTAGTGCGCGAGAGTCAGTGATGCTATCGCAGGCTTGTGATGAGGGTCTTGGAGAAAATGTTTGAAATGCAGGACTCAAATTATGAAGAACACACACATGCACTT
The DNA here is from genome assembly GCF_029633855.1 of Hoplias malabaricus. Classification (NCBI taxonomy): domain Eukaryota; kingdom Metazoa; phylum Chordata; class Actinopteri; order Characiformes; family Erythrinidae; genus Hoplias; species Hoplias malabaricus. The sequence goes on from NC_089820.1 coordinate 46,986,037, forward strand.
ACACACACATACACAGTGTGAATAACCAAAGGTTCAGGAGCCCTGGTCAAATGTTCTATTGATTTAGGTCAAAATAAGGACATATTCTCTATATAGTACAACCTCTGGATATTTTATTACATAATTACTGTTTACTAAATATTTATTTAACATATTAAAAAAACATAAACATAAAAAAATATAAAGAATTGTCTTATATATCTGTAAAGGCTGGAGACCAGCATGTGGTAGGGCCAGCATCCCAGAGTGGGAGAGACATATCAGCAAGTGTTAGGTTGTACCTTCAATCTCATCCCACCTGGCTTTGTCAGGGTTGTCGTCAAAAAGATTCTGAAATTGCTGACATAAAATATAAAATGATACAAAATTCCATAAGGAATATGCAGCTCTGATGTCAGAGCAGTGATGTGAACCACAATAAATTAGCAGCTGGGGACAAATATAATTTCAGCTCCTTAATTTTTACAACCAGTGACCTACATTTGTTAACAGTGTGTGTGTGCGGGTGTGTGTGTGTGTGTGTGTGTGTGTGTGTGTGTGTGTGTGTGGGTGTGTGTGGCCAGGGGTGGGGGGGTGGCGGGGGCAATCGGGGTAACACACTTTACGTGGTTCCTAAAGACAAAGCTCTGGCAGCGTCTCGTAGGTCTCGTGCTTCGCTTGCCTCCTTCACACGCGCCAGCTCTGACTCTCTGTGAATTAACATTTGCTGACTTCAATTATGACTGCATGGGAATTGTTCTTGTTTTGGACCTGTGGCCACATCTCTGAATCATAAACTTCCAAGGAAAAAAGAAATTAAGAACATTTTGAGGATAGTCAGAATTTGTAGGGGGGGAATCACCATATTCTGACCTTATCTTTCACCATCTTAAAATTCTCAGTGAGAGATTTAGACAGTCTTTTCCAACTGAGCTATTTACGCACTGTTGGCAGAGGAGGAGATGTACTATG